>NC_134463.1:54065700-54315700 GCF_047948215.1 Lycorma delicatula
ATTCTTCGAAACAGTAATATTGTTATAAAAAAATTTTTTAATTGTATTTTTAAAAAATAGTTGGGAAAACTTTTTAAATGGATCGGTAATTTATTAAAAACGGCAAAGGAAATATGAAGCATTTTCTCATAAACCGAAATATTGTGTTGAGTTACACAAAAAATGTTCTGATGTTTGGTCTAATAAAGATTGAATATTTCTATTATTTTTTTTAAGAAATATTCTTTTTAGCAAAGATTGTACATACATAAACATAAGCATAACTTAACGTTATGAATTGCCTAACTATCAGTCTACGTGATTCATACCTTTCTTTGTTTGTTTCAAATTTTTAATTGTAATTGGTTTCATTTTTGTTGGTACCTTAAGTAAATTATATCAGATAAATTAATGTTAAAAGTAATCCCCTTTAAAATTCTTCAGAATTTACATACTAGCGCTGTATGGAATTTTTGGGGGTAGAACGTACACAAGGTAATTTTGGAGAATTGTACTTTCAGAAGTATAATAGAAAATAAATAACAATAATAAGAATCAGAAAATGGCAGATTCATGAAACGCATAGAAAAGAAAAAATAAACCAACAAAAATTAAAAAATTAAAGTGAAAACAGAAACAGAGAGAAAGAGAATAAAGGATTTATTAATTAATACACAATATTCACCGGGTGTAATTACACAATAGAGTTACTAATGACCAGAACGTGTAACCGCTTAAGCCTTCTAACATCCTCACCGTTATCTAGAAGGTTTACGGCTAAATGGTTTACGTGGTGATTTAGTCGAAGTTCATATTTCAAACTAAAACGCTGTATTTCATCCTTGTCGTACCATAGACCAAGGATTTCACTGTTTCATCAAACCATAGCTCCTCAGTATACACCTCGCTAGTTTGTTCTGAAAGCGATGTTTTATTTCAACATTTGACTTGATTGCCGTGCCCCATACTTGGACGCCATATGAAACTATACTGGTTTTAAAATTTCCGAGTTTGGGTTTTAAAATTACAAAGATAACTTAGACTTCCTGTTTAGAAATAGGTACGATTCATATTATTGGACCCTAAATAATGTACACAGCTCATTTTTGGGTTTTGAAAACTCAAAATGATGATCTTTTTTCAAGATTTTTTTTTCATGATTTTTTTGAAACCAAAAAAATCAATGTCTGATTTTTTTCAAAGAATAGAACCGATGTTATTAATTTTATATGAGAATATAAGTAAGTAAAATAAATATTTAATTATGATAAAAATAAAAATTATATTTTTTAATCAACCAATTTTTGTAATATTCGTGATGGATAGCTAGATTGAATATGTCATGGAAATATCCAAACATTACAAAAACGTAGAATTTAATAAATGGTGTATTTGTAGCTGCCTGATTTTCAATATCTATTTATTTGCATAGAAAAAATGATTCTACTTGAGTATGACTAATTTGTTAAATGCATAGAAACTAACTTTCGAAATGCCTTACGAAATATCAAAGAGTTTATGACAAAAGTAACTGTCATTAATAATATTAAGTAAACACATATAATTGATTAAGAAAAACGTAATAATTAATAAAAGTTATTAATTTTTAATCATCTTATTTTTTAAATAATGATTAAAATAAACAAACTACTTATACGATGATTAGCTAACGGTAAATATATAACTAATTAGAGCAAAATAAAACTTTATCATTCTTCATATACTTTACACCTTAACACGTCATGTAAAATGATCTCGTATAATGAGTTGTACTATTTTTTATTTATAATAAAGAAAGAGAAGTAGGTTGAATGAGACTATAGAAATGAATAGACTTTTCTTCTTTATTTTTTCTTTCTTTAATTTTTTTTTCTTAAACGAAACTAATTTACATAAAAGCCAGAAGAGGATCAGTAACTTTTAACTTTTCTCTTTTCTTATTTTACATCTTCGTTTTCTATTTTATTCATTCCTTTTTTTCCGGTTTCAAGGTGACCGCAAAATACAATATTTAGGCCACAAAAATTAACAAACCAATCATGATTGTTAAATTCTTTAATCAATACATTTATTTAAAAAAAAAAGAGAAATCATTATTAATAAAAAAAAAATTATTTTAAATTAAAAGCTTGTTTTACAGATAATTTCTATAAAGATTTATCGGTAATTATGTAAATTATAATAGACATTTTTTAATTATTAATTTTGTTATTTAATGTAAAACATTTGTTTATGATTAGATTAATCGGGACATCTGTAATTATATATTAATAATCAAATTTTTTATTATAAAATAATTTTTATTATTTCTAGATATTTTAAGTGATATGGAATCATCTAAACTTAATAACTTTTCTTTCTTACTGTATATCTAAATATTTGTATCCTTCTCTATAGCTAAGTTATAAAGTTATAAATTTCATTGCAGGAATGAGGTTTAAGAATATAGGTATTTCTTTCATATTAAATATACAGTATATATTATTTAATATATAATTTACATTAAGCTATCTATGTTTTATTGTTATTCATAAAGATCTAGAAACAACAATCTTAGATATTTGAATGCTGTCTCTTCTTTATGTCAGTTTTATTATTTTTAAGTTAGATAAATCAGTTGCCTTTTATATTGTGGGATAAACTTTAACTGTATCTTAAAATCTCTATTAAATCTCTGTTAAAATTTCTATTTCTATTGCTGTGATTCAATCTTGTAATTTTTCTAAATTCCTGTTTTATTTTCTCATATTTTTTTCCAGATCTGGTTGTATAAATTCTCATTCGTAATTTGAGTTTACCTTCTTGTTATTTCCACAAAAAAAATAATATAGTCGAAATGTATGGTCTTCCTGATAACAGTCTCACTACTCCCTTTTTCTTATCGCCAAATTTTTTAGAATATAATGCTTATATTTCGTGCAAACAAAAATCTGATTTTTCTTCTTGGTAGATAATCTAACATTAAATGTGGGAATGATTTTATGAGTAGTAGTGTAATTTTTAAAAGTCACTTTTGTCATAATTTTAGAAATTATTTAAATAATTTTTTTTTTTTTCACTTGCATTCCCGTCACGGCTTCGCCCGCCTTCCTGTGGTTAATTGCGTTTCCCGCTGCGGGCAATATTTCTTTCCTTCATGTTTTTTATTCAAGTAACGGGAGGCAGAGACAGCCAGTCGCATCACACATATAGGAACAGTGGCTGTGCTGGTTGAGCCGCCGTGCCGTACAAATTCACAATAAAATTGAAATAAAAAAAAACCCGAAAAAGTTTTTTAAACATTTATCTGAATATTATATGCAAGCCCTAGTTAAGTAAATACCTAGTTTAGTATGGTCGGATATGGGGAAAATATTCAATCATTTTTTCAAACCATTTTGCCTTTCTTCACCTCTTTTAAGGTCGAATTCCGAAAAATTTAGAGATTTGTTTTTAATTATTCACATGAAGAACCCAAGCAATCGGACCAAAAATCAATTTAATATCTTAATTTGTTACTGAGAAATTAAAAAATGTCTGGTTTCAAGTGAAATTGAAAACTTTCCCCACCTTTTAAACTCGGAATTTTGAAAATGTAGAAATGAGATTTTAGTACCGAGAAATTAAAAAAAAGCTAAATTTCATTGTTGCAATATTAAACCTTTTAAACTGAGAATTCAAAAAATCCTTTCAGTCTGCACTTAAACCGTAAGAAGTACGTGTAAACAAATTGTCATCGATTTATATTTATCTATCAATTTATTGTCAGATTTAATAATCTTTGTTAGGCGTTGATTATGAATTACGACATATTGTTTTATATATATACAGATAGAGAGAGAGAGAGAGAGAAATAGATAACCGATGGATTAATCGAAACGGAACTGGAAAATGGCCACCGTGATCTCCCGATCTCACGCCATCAGACTACTTCCTTCAGGGATGAATGAAGTTATTTGTTTATTCTATACGTATTGGTACAAAAAAAAAGAAATCAGATTATAGAAGATGAATCATCTATTAAGATTGTGTGTAGCGTTATAATACGTGCTGGAGAACCACGGATTTGTCGTGCTTGAATATTGCATTCAACTGATAGGGGCCTCATTGAACTACTTTGATTGTATAATAGTACTTACTTCTATGTGTTTCGGTAATAAATTAGTTTGAGGTGAAAGTTATTAAGGTTAACTTAAAAGAAAATTTTTATTCTTTTTAAAATTATACCTTTTTCTGACAAATTCCACACTATTTTCTTTTGAATTAAAATTGAATTTCTTAATCTTGTATCAGTTTTCTATTAATTTTCTTTACATTAATCTTCTCAAAATTAAATCTTCTACGACTTCTAATTGGAATTTTTATTTGTTTTTGACAATTTAGTGAAGTTAATTTATTTCAAACCTAAATAAAATATTTTACGGCTGAAATATTTTAAACTATGCATTAATTTTCTCACAAACCAGATTCTGCATCTATAAATATATTTCTATGATCTAGTTTTTTTTCAGATCAATATATAAAATCATAAAATTTTGTTCCCAAAAATTTCTAAGACTTTATTTAACATTAGAGCAGAAATTAGGGTAAAATATAAAAAAACGGTACCTCAAAATAAAAAGTTCCGAACATTTACAGGAGATTTAGTGGCTAATATTAATGTTACTTTATCCTTATTTGATTTTTGTAATTATATATAATAAATAATTTATACATAAAATTGTATATTATATATATATATATATATATATATATATATATATATATATATATATATATATACATATACATACTAGCAGACTCGTCGCAGCTTCGCCCGTGCCAAATGGTTATTTGCGTTTCCCGCCGCAATCAGGGGATGTTTTGCCGGTCAAGACTCGCTTCACTCGTCCCTCCCATCTAACCAGGTAGGATTTGCCCCCTGGACCCCCTGTGTTCATTAAAAACATAAATAAATAAAATATTAAACTGATAAATAAAAATTAAATCCAGTTCATTTTTTTTTTTTTAATATGAGTGTATCGTAATTTTTATTGTATTTGTAAACAGCTTGGTCAGTACAGGACCCGAAACATTAAATGATTTAAGAATGTGGGTTTCAAAACAGTCAGCCTCAATCTTAAAAGTATTTGGTATAACTGATTACCCGTACTTCGTGCGGGTCACCACTCGGAGGTCACAGTACTTCGTTTCTCATTTTTTTTAAATTGTTTAATTACTTTTATTTTATGTATTTTAGTCAAGTAACGAAAGGCAGGTGGAGCCAGTCACGTTCCACATACAGTAACAATGGCTGTATAGGTTTAGCCGCCTTGCTGTACACCATTGCATCCCTTAAAAAATCGAAATTCAAAAAGATCCGAAAATGGTTTTTAGATATTTAATTGAAGAGTATTTGCAAGCTAACGAGGAGTGACTGACAATAGCAAGATTCGTGTTTGAGGTTATACGAGCAAAGGAAGTAGATTACAAGAAGTGGGAGGAGTTACTTTAGGAAAAATAAAAACCGAGACCCGGCTGCCGTCTGTTGAGCAGGGCCCGGTAACGGCATAACCGGGCCCGCTGTCTCTGGCCTTAGCGGTTAGAGGCAGAGGCAAGATGAGAATAAGGAAAATATCCGGAACCGGTGAGCCAACCTGTTATACCGGACGTACTGCCAGTAGGTGGGGAGGCTCATTAGAGTTGCAAGAACACTCCTCTCGGCCCAGGAGAGCAGGAGAAAAAAAAAGCCCCAGCCTGGTAAATATCTCGTTTAGTATAGTCGGAAATGAGAAAAATTTGCAAGCATTGTTCAAAATCTTTTTTCTTCACCACCTCTTTTAAGGTCGAATTCCGAAAAATCTAGAAATTTGGTTTTACATATTACATGAAAATTATACATACCAAAAATCAAGTTGATACCTACATTTGTTATTGTGTAAATTAAAAAAAAAAAAAATAGTAAATTTCATTTTTATAACATTTTAACTCTTTAAATTCTGAATTTCAACTTTTTTTTCTTTAGTACGTACTTACACCCTAAGAAAAGCATGTATGCAGATTTTCATCAATTTATCTTTAGTAGTTTGTTCTGAGCATTAATGAATCAGTCAGTCAGGATATATTCGTCTTCGCTCGCGATATCAATGCGGCTTAACCCACAATATTTTTTTAACAGAAACTTATTTATTTATAAATAAAAATTATTTAATCAAGAATATTTTCTTTAGAATTTCTCAGACTTCCTCATACAAGGGAATTACATAAGGACTTCCTTATAAACCTCATTTTATTGGCAATTCTTTTGTGGTTCTGGAATGAATAAGCTGATTTTCGCGTTGAATCTCTCTCTCTCTCTCTCTCTCTCGTCGATTTGATGTTGCCTTGGTAACAGATGACGTTGTCAAATGTTGGTGGTCAATTAATAGTAAGGATTCGTAAGCCTTAAAGCCTTGACAAGTAGATAAATCACAAGAGAAGCGTACCCTTAGTACAGGGTGAACGAAGTTACCGACAGGAGTATATAGATCACCACTGCGGTAAGCCTCGAATACAAATGGAACAAAATCTGATGAGGACACTACATGACTTCCTTGTACGCCTTTAAATTACATATATACATTTTTTGCTGCACTTCATTTAAACTTATTTCATTTGAATGTGAGATACGATCTTCCAATTCTTTAATAAAGTTGACAGTTACACAATTGGTAAAATATTAGTTTTTATTAACATCAAATATTTATACAATTATTAACTCAACGAGTTATATTAAATCATACATGAGATATTAGGATTGAGTGAAAGCCTCTTTATTACTCGTATTACTAGATCAGTATTATTCGTATCTTTGTGATTAACAAAATTCTCAGATTTCTGGTGTGTCGTGTAAATAAAAGTTAATAATAATTAAACTGTTCCGTTTAGTGAACTGCTGTATTCTGGTTATAAATGTTAATTTCGACCTTATGGTGTAAAATATTCAGTTTTTATTATTGGATTATTTGGTGAGTAATAAAAAATTAAAAAGAAACAATCATACAGGAAAAAGAAAGATAACATGAAGAAATTTATCTCAAAAAAACAACAAGAAGATGAATATTAAGAGGAAGAAAATGTTAAAACCAAAGATAGAACAAAAAAATTAAGCGAAAATGATAAAATATAAAGAGAAACAAAACGTTTAAACACCAAAGAAGGAATAAAAAAATTAAGAGAAGTTGATAAATGTAAAGAGGACGAAAACGTTAAGACCAAGGTAAGAATAATAAGATTAAGAGAGGATAATGAATATAAAGTGAGAGAAAATTTGAAAACTATAGAACGTGTACACAAATTAAGATCAGAAGCATTATATCAAACCAAAAAGCGATCAAATGATTGGCAACAAAAAATAAATAAACGAAATTCCGACCTAGGGAGAATATTGTCCAACACTATCAGAGCAGTAAAGAACTAAAAGATAAGAATTTTTTGCAATTTATTAAAGTTCGGGCACGTATGCCTCAGTGTATGTGTTGTTTTGTGAAGGCCTATTTTTCAGTGATTCTGTAGTTAACTTTAATATCGATAAAATTAAACAGAAATTCCAGAATAATTAAATAAAATTAAACAGAAATTAAATTAGAAAATCCAAAAATCATACGATTCTAAATTATAATTATCAATTAATACTAAATAATCAGATGTTTCATCAAATCTACGTCTACAGGTATGTATGTAATAATACCTAATAAATTACATATACACATTTTTAAAATTACATAAAGTTTTATTTCACTAATAACTTTTGATTTAAACTGTATTTTTTTAGTGTTATTATTGAATGATTATTTATTGTAAAACTGTTTTTACAATCACGAGTTAATAAATAAAATATTTAATTAAAAAAGAAAAAGTTAAATAAAAAGGATATGAAATCTGATTCCAAACGATGTGCCTTTCCTTGTAAGATCCAAATATTTCATTAACTAAAATTTTATTTGGCTATACTCTGGAACCAGTGATAGTAAGTACTACTTATGATATATCATTAAAAATCTTTCAATCAGAGCTTATGACTGCAGTTATGAAAACTGGAGTCGTTCGGCTTTTTGGAAACTTTTGGTTATCGATTGCTATCAAAAGGGAAGATGCAAAATTAGATGTTATGCCTAAATCCAAACTTTCAACATCCTATGGATAATCGTTTTTGAGTTATGCGAATTATACGAGATAGTACATACGTACGTACAGACGTCACGCTGAAACTAATCAAAATGGATTCAGGAATGATCAAATAGGATATTTCCATTGAAAACTGAAAACCGAGTTTTTCGCGATCACAATGCTTCCTTTACTTTCTACTTTACTTTACTTTCTATTTTTTCAGTATTTATTTCCTCATTTCTTACTTTGTTTGTCTACTTACTTTTTTCGTTCTTTGACGTAACCAAATTTTACAACTGTTTTCTTTTTCCTTTATTTTTCTCTTTGCTCAGAAATTTAATTTTCAATTGTTACTTACGATTTAACATATTCAGTTTTTGTGGTAAACTAGAATGATTTTTTATCAGATAAAACAATATCAATCAAAAATGATGCAAATTAAAAAAAAAACATAATCCTAAATGGCAAATAAAAAAAAATTAATTTCATTTTTAAATTACATTAAATGGTGATTGATGTAAGTAATTCTTGAACTATAAAAAACGTCTTTTTGTTTGCTATTGATTCACTAAAATTATCATCATATTTAGTTTAGAGATAAAGTTGATTATTATTATATATTAAAAGTTACGTTATATTTTATTATGAATTATATTAGTATTTTGGTGCAATTCTTTTATTATTTGTGTTTCATTTTTTATTTGTTAAGTATCATATCATTATTAACCCATAAACAAATTTTTACAACCTTTGTCAAGGTTAAACTTTTTAAAAGATTAATAGTACATAAATAAATTTCTTAAAACATTTTAAAAGATTGTAAAATTTATTTTTATTTTACAAATTTGCTCGTTTATGTGTAGGCTTATTGATAGTAATGAAAAAAATTTTATTGCTGATATATTATTAACAAAAATAAATTTTTACATAAATATATATATAAAAAAATAATAATAAAATAAAATAACTGTAATATTGTGAATAAATCTTTTTTATGTACATAAGTTATCATATAGATAAAATATATATTTGTACATAATACCTTACATAATTTATGTTTAGGTAATATGTGAATTATTCATTTACGTTTAATGGTAAGTATTTATCATTCTGCAGTGAACACCTTTTTTTATTTAATCTTCGTTACCAGTCTTTGATAAATATACATAATATTTTTAATAAAACTCTGTTGAAATTTTTTCGATTGTATTACTGAATAAAACGTGTAGCTTTTAAATATTACATTTAAAATTTAAATATATAATTTAAAAGAAAGAAACAAGTAATAAAATTAGGAATAACGTTATATTTTGGAAACATTCCAGTTAATTTTTTAACGATTTTTGTAGCCAAAAAAGTTATCTGAAGGTATTGTTTTTTACCTATATATAGTAGTGTGTGTGCGCGCGCGTGTGCGCGCGTGTGGAAACTTGTACATGCATGTATGAATGATAACGGAGATGACAGAGAAATAAGAAAACACCTAATATACGAGTAATCTTTTTTCTGCTTAGAAGTCTTCCTTACTTAATAATGATTTACGTGTTATTGAAAAATGAAAGTCTGTTTGTCAATATATACGGATATTACTCCTGAATAGTTTATGAAATTATTCGTTTTCTTAGAAACTGTTAAGTTGATTGGTTATTGGGCCTTGATTTTTTTTTTTTTTTTTTTGAAGCAAATAATCTATTTCTCATTATACATATTTGGGTCTCGTCAAGGCCCTAAACTTTATCAGTAAGTTCAGTACAGAACAAATATATTACTAGTGAAAAATACAAAACTAAATACATTAAAAAAGAAAGTTAATAAATAATATATACTACTGAATATGTTATAAAAGAAAAACAAAACGAAATTGTATATTAATAACTACTAAGTTTGTAATAAAAAAATGAAAAGTATTTAGTTGCGTCGTAAAGTGGTTGTGGTAAAAATATATATTTCAGTCGTAATAGAAATACTAAAGGATTTAATGTTTGTTGCTTTAAGATTAACAGATATTCTAGAGTTTACAGTTCCAGAGGCTAGACATCGAAATACTTCTTTCTTAAACAAGTTATAATTTGTCATATCTTTTATTTCATTCGGTAAAATTATATAAACTGGGAACAACAACTTCAAGGACTTTCTACCAATTAAATTATTATATTTAGAAACAACAAATAGATTTTTATACCAAGTTGATGAATTTTTTTTTTTTTTACTTTTAAATTAATTTTTCATATAGAACATATACATATTAAGTGATAAATACCTATAGCTGATACTATTTTGAGCCTTTTAAATTTTTTCAGTTAAATAATTTGCTTTTGAACCACATACTTCAAACATTGATTTATATAGCAAAATAATTATTTGTAAAGGTAATATACCAGTAGATAGTAAAATTTATTAGTAACAATATTAAGTTTTTTTAGTAGATTTTTTATATGACTTTTCCATTTTAAAAGATTAAAGCGTGAATACTCTGCCTTTTAACATTATATTTCAGATTACAAAAATCATCAAATTAAAAAAAAATGTATGAGAAGAAACGTTTTAAAAATTTGAAAGTTTTCTTCGTGTTTTGTTGAGTGCAAGGGAGAAACGAATTTTTTTTCAGTAAACTGCATTGCAATTGTTTAAAGGCTTAAGACTTAAGCTTTATTTTTTTTGTGTCTTTCTACGATTTTTCTGATGAGTAATATTCCACTTTAAAGAGAAAAGGCCACTTTTGTCTTTAATCCTGCATATCTTCGGAACTAAACAACGTATTTGTACAAATAAATATGGAAATTAAAGGCTTTTGATCTAGCTGATCTAGCTGATCTAGCTTTAATGACAGATTGTGAAATCTTTAATGTAGCGTTGCAGGTTTTGGCTTTTGTTCAGTTTACAGAAATTTTATACGAACAGTTCATGAAGCACATTACAACCAACCACCTCCTTACATACGGGCTTGATACCTACTAAATATCATTGTTTCTTCAAGCTCAAGTCCCGATTGGCTATTCAGTGGTTTAATCCTGTTAGGTACTCATTACGAAGTTTATAAGTATTTGATTACTTTGACGATTATTATCGTGAATTCGTCGAAGAGGGGCTGAAAAAATTGATGACGTGATTCGGGTAAGTTCCTAAATGAGGATCCGACAACATGAAAATATTATTTTACATGCCAATTTTGAAATTAAATTTCAAATTTTTCAATTTGATTAAATTTGGGAGTTAATTTTTTTGGGTAGATTTTGTATTTATTTAATGAGTTCAGCTTATAAAAATATTCTCTTTGATTTTTTTTTAGTACGACTATAATTTTTTAACAGTATTACTCAGTTCTTTTAAGAATTTTCATTGATTCTAATCAAATTTATTTTAAATTACGTTTTCATGAAAGTTTTATTTTATAATCTACTAATGGCATCTTGCTCCTAAAAAAATCGCCTAAAAATCTAGTGGACCCGTACTCGCTCTACAGCGTTATTAATATATTTCCAAAAATCGTCTAAAACCCTATTCCTTTTACACGTCTCATCCTCAACCCCTTTGTTTTATATCTCATTCCTTTCCAACCTCAGGTAAAATGCTTGCTCAAAACCTATTTTCAGTCCGTTCAGAAATTCTACTGGACGGATTGAGTTGATTTATTTTTATTTTCCTCGCATTGGCTCGTAGATATGTCGTCAAGCATCGACAGACATTAAAATTTATTTTCCTGTGAGTTATAACATCGGAAAATTTCCTCAATTAAGTTACTAATGAAGATTTTTTGAGGATTTCTCAGATGAGATTCAAGTTTGGGGTCCAGTGACACTTGATGACATATCTGCGGGTCATTCCAAGTAAAATTAAAAAAAATCAGCGCAATATCGTCTTGTACAAAGCCCATACGAACTGGAATTAGGTTTTCAGGCCAATGTTTTTAATGTATAAAATTAAATTATTTTTATATACATTTTAATTACATTTTTTATAATTAACTTCACAAAACAATATTTTTTTTTTATTATTTTATAAAATTTTTTATATTTTTTTTAATTTTATTTCGTGCCGGAGTGGTAATTCTCTTAGCCTTTCATCTGGAAGGTCCTTTGTTCGAATCCGGTCAGGCATAATAATTTTCATGAATTCCAAAATTTCAGTTCCATATTCCTATGTATTAGATGGTGATTAACAAAAAAATTCACTATTTTTAAATACTAATCTTTTTTATATCTTACTTATAATTTTAGTTTTACAGTTTAAAAAATTTCTTTAAACTGCCTTGTGTTCATTCATCTTAATCAAATAATTCACTTGAATAGTTTTATATACATTTTATGATGATCGAAGTAGACGATATCTGGTCACTATGTCACAAACACTTACGTAATCTGTATAAAACCACTTTGTATAAAATATTGTCAAAATACATTATCCTACTAGAATCCGTACAGAATAATGCAATCGCTTCACATAACTATGGAACACTGTGCAGACTTCAGTACTTGTCTGTACAACATTTCCCTACACAGCACATCGAAACCGACACAGGTATTATAGCTTCTTTTTTTATATTTTCTAACTGTTGACCAAGATTGGTAACAGTTTTAACGTTAACAGTTCTTTTATTTATCCCTTTTTTTAATTGAAATTATGTAACTATATATGGATTAGTATTTTTATAACATAAATTTCAGCATAAAAAGAAGAAGTCGTTAACTTTTCCTATTTTGGCAAAAGCAGTTTTCTTTAATGCTAAATTGTAATGATTGCTAATGTAATGATTGCTAAATTAATACTGTATATCGAAAAATTTAAAGGAAAAAACTTGAAAAATAGATGAAATACTGTTATTTATTTAAATAATTTTTTGATAAAAGTGAGCCTTAATTTTTGTTATGATAATAACAAATGTTTTAAAGCTTTTAGCTAAAACTCTTGTAGATGGATGATAAGTTTGACCTTTTTTTTTTAGAAATGATTCACATTTTTTCTTTCAAACATTAACGTTTCTTGTTTTTAGTTTTTTGTGTGCTTGATTCTTTTATATTATGGCCTTGCCACTTCTTTAACGTAGTGATATAAGCATCTTGTTTTCTTTTGTTTTATTAAATGGTGTAATTGTACAATCATTTAATAATAAAATGTATAATATTATAATTTTGAGTATTCTTTATTATCTTAGTTTAGTGTTATGAATGACTCAATGATTAAAGATAGTTCTTAATTATTATAGAATGTTGTGATGCAGTGACTTAATTTAAAATAATAATTGATACACTCGTACAATAAACATTAATGTAATTCATTTGCCTTAATTGTAAACGATATTATGACATTTTGGGTCCCTGAATGTTAATGAAAACAGTATTGTATTTTAATAAGTTTAAAGTGTTTTAATTATAAGTCTGCAGATTTATATTACTACTACTCTAATAACGTATATAAAAATAAGAACATTTAATTAATGAATTAGGTTTAAGTTTTAAATTAAAATTTAGTGATTTTAAATTTTAAATGAATTTAATTAATAAATAAATAATTACAATAATACTTGAGAAGATAAATGTAAATTCTTTTCAATATTCAGTACGTTAAACATGTGGTGGTGCAACAGAAAAGATGCTCTACGTTTGATAAAATAATCACTAACAATCCGACTGAAAACAAATTCCTTAAATGCTTTTCACATCAGAAAAATGTTTTTCTGATGAGAAGTATACAGGTAGTAAGGTGGATTTCCCCCAATCGACAAATTATATAATTTTTTCCGGATATGATGCTTTTCGTAATAGGTTGGCCAGACTCGGTTTGATTAATTCAGGCTTGTGTTCACAGTGTAGGGCCATTGATGATGCACGCCATGTCTTAAATTTCTGCCCCTGGTACGAAGCTGAACATACCAAAGTAGCTAGAGAGTTTGCGAGGATCAATTCTGGATTTTATCTACACGTTTAACGGAAAACCGAAAGGAATGGAATATTCTTTTCCTGCGGAGGATGGCTGAGGGGATCTGATGCTGTTATAGATAAATTAGCAAACCGGGTGGTTAGGGGCCCGCCTGGATGCTTATTTCGCCAAGATAAACATTTTGGTATCAAGCATCGGTTAGCTGAGATATTCCATGTTAGGATGAGAATGGACGTGTGGAGAACATGCCCATTCACTGCGATGGTGCTGCGGTGTGAGAGTGTGTAGGGATTGATCTCGCTCCCAAAAGCAAACCAAAGCAGAGAGAAATATGGCCACAATATATTTTCATTAAATTTGTGAATCTCTTTCTTTAATTTAAGTAAATCACCAGGACTCTAAATAAATGAATTGTAAGATAAATTTATCGTTTTTGCTATCAGCACTTGTTTTCTTGATTGATGATTGTACTTTTGGTGTAAAAATACTCAATCAAGTATTAATCTGAGTGTATAGTCTAATTGAAGTTAGATATAGAAAGGGTTTTTGTGTGAAACCTTTGATTTTAGAGGAAGGCGCGTGAATCGCGCTTCCAAGAATCGGTTAATTTGATAGTTGATGTTTGTAAGTTGTGGTAGATGGTCGTGGTTGAAAGAGGCCATTCGAAGGCGTTAGTAGGTTGTGTAAATACACTGACGGAAATGTCTGCCGAGGCGTTAGCATTGGTGGCGTCCTGGCAGAAGAAGCCAGACTGATAACAGAGTTGTGTTATCAAGTTTGGAGGGTCTAAAAGACGACAGAGGTCGTCTTTTAGACGACATTATTATATAAGGCTGTGATTGATTGGTCTTCATTCTTGTCATAATTACTCATTCGATTTAATTATGGTTTCAAAATATATTATAGGAAACTGATTGTAAGTAAAGTTAATTACAAAAAAAAAATATTATTTTCTCTACCAGTTTTAATTTGAAAAGCAAATGGTAAATTTTATTCTGATTATATATTTTTGATTTTAAATGTATATTTAATAAGTATTAATAATAATCTTTGTCTTTACATTAGACCATAGTTGTTAAACAATATAATGTAAAAGTAATGGGGCGGTTTAATTACTAGAATATAAATATATGAAAATATTGAAAAAAAAAATTTAAAAACCAAATAAAATATTTCTATTATTTAAAATTTCACCATGTAATTTATTTGTAGTATAAAAACCGTTGATGAAAAAAACATGCATATACATTATAAAATGTATATACTTTATACATATTTATAAAATTGAATTAAACCGTGTTATTTTTTTACATATATATTCATAGTACTTTTTTCTCTTTTGTACCCATTGGCAAAAAAAATTCAATTCTCATTTATTGTATATCTATATATATATATACCGCATATATACACAATAATAATACAACAGTTATTTAAGAATCCATCTTTTACTTGGCTAAAGCATGACGCTATTATACTTTATTCTATAGAGCAGTAACAAGAAGTGAAGGCAGTTACAAGCGCATTTAACTGTCTCTCACTATTGGAATATTGCAGTTGCAAAATGCAATTAAGGGAAAGCGTGCATAAAGTGGAAAGTGAAAAAGTGACTACCGCTCGAGTTTAAACCTAAGGAATGCTTGAAGAAAGGACCCAGTATTATAACTGTCGTACTTCTATACTATAGTAAACCATTCCTTTCTCTTTGCAGTTCTTACTAGTAGTATTTTTTTACTATTATAAACGTATCAAGTTCTTTTTATTTTAACTTATTTGCCAAATAAGTAATAAAATTGATAACAAAGAAAACGTGATTAAGTTGGATGCATTTCAAATTCCTTCCTTGTTTTTTTTTTTTTTAGAAAAGGGATTGTGTTTATTTATGCATTACGAATATATATTACAGTTTTTTATTGTAGTTTGCTGCTGTTTTAATGAGAATTCTATATTATTATACAATTTTGTTTTTTTGAAAATTATAAATTTTACTTTCTTTCCTTTAATAGCTTTCTATTTTATACATTTTTAACTTTATTTATAGTTTACTTTTTGCAATAAATTTAGATAATTCATTAAAGGTTTATTAATTGACAAGTGATATTGTGACAATTGACAAGTAATTAAAAATTTTTTAAATCCCAAGAAGCCATTTTGAAGAAACATATTTACTGCAACGCCCCCTGGCGGCTTATAACCGTAAAACTAATTTAAGAACCTTTTCTGAGGTGATATCTCTGTAATGTAATGAGGTTATATCTGTGTGGAAAAAACCAAATCAAAATTGGCCCAGCCGTTTTAGAGAAACACATCTGTTGCTGCGTCCACTGGTGGCCTATAATCGTAAAACATGTCTAAGAAACTGCCTCAAGTGATACCTATCTAATACAAAAAACCCCATAGAAATCGGTCCAGTAGTTTTTGAGAAAAATGGTAACAGATATACCCACAAAGCCTCTTACTCCAAACGCGTATATCGTATCCGTTCTGTTGTGGGTAAAAAAAAAATGTATAATTTATTCTCGATGTTACAATATTTTTTAGTAGTAAACGAATTTATTTTATATATTTTTTTTGTAGTTGTTATATAAATTATACAAATGTTTAATTATAAAAGGTCTTAAAAATAAAATTCTAAATTATTATAGACGTAGATTCGTAAGGATTTAATTGTTTTAACCGTCTGAAAAATGCGGATATGGATAATTCCCGTCAAATAGCTCTTCCCGAACAGTAACTCTAGTTAAATATTTATTTTTTATTTATAATTTTTTGTAGAAAATATTACTCAAAATTTTTGTGATACGTTTTACTGGTATATCTTTATTGAAAGATGTAATTCTCCACTAATTGGACTTATAGATAGATGTAATACTAATATTTTTTTCTAATAAAAATCAACTATAATCCCTACACACTACAAAAGGGCATTCGTGTGTGTGTGTGTGTGTGTGTGCGCGCGTGTGTGTGTGTGCGTGTGCGTGTGTGTGTGTGTGTGTGTGTGTGCTTGTGTGTTTTAGCTTTGCACCGGAAGGTACTGATCATCAGCGGAAAATTCCTATTCATTAGTATATGTCTCGTGATCGTCAGTTATAAGAGAAATATTTATTAATAATATACTTTTTTATTTATGTGATTGTTTTTCATCATAAAATAATGAAGTAAAACTAAAAAGTAGGCACCGGAATATACCAGTCACTAGCGGAAAATCCCGATTCGTTATTTTGAGTTTCTAAAATTAGATTTCTAATTTAACTTTTGTTATAACAATTTTCATCATTCAAAAAAAAAATATTTTAGTCACCTAATAATCCCACTCCGAGATGCCGAGATGCCAACCCCGCCCGGAGGATCTGGCTGTGAGGCCCGGCGAAACCGGGCTGAGCAGCTAATATATATATATAAACAATTCTCCAACTGCCCGGAAGCTGTCCGGGCAGCGCTGTCCGGAAGCGTTTTTATAGGTAAATGCAATTACTGCTATCGGTTTGCCAGGCCTGACAGTGTAATGCTTGCAGTAGTGCAATGTTAGTGTAAGTGTACGGGTAAAGATGTAGTTTGGAATAGACTCAGGCCGACCACTCCTGAGACGTGTGTTTAATCGAAATGGAACCACCAAAGAACACTTGTATACACATTCTAGCATTCAAATCCATACAAAAGCAATTGCCTTCACAAAGTCTCGAACCTTAGATCTCTACCCTGGGTCAGTCTACCCTTGTCTGTAGTGAAAATAATTAATCTAAATTAAAGAATTGTTCAACTAAATCGTATTTATTATTTTTCTTGCACATTTTTGTTTTTTTGTTTTTTTCCTAATATGGTAATACCTCAAAAAGTTTTTCTAGTAAATTCTCTCCTAATAAAAAATCACAATAGCTATGATTTTTTTTTTAATACTTATTACATTAATGATGACAGGAAAAGATTTTTGAAAGTATATGTTTGGAGTGTCGCTTTATATGGAAGTGAAACTTGGACAATCGGAGTATCTGAGAAGAAAAGATAAGAAGCTTTTGAAATGTGGTGCTATAGGAGAGTGTTAAAAATCAGATGGGTGGATAAAGTGACAAATGAAGAGGTATTGCGGCAAATAGATGAAGAAAGAAGCATTTGGAAAAATATAGTTAAAAGAAGAGACACATACTAAGGCATCCTGGAATAGTCGCTTTAATATTGGAAGGACAGGTAGAAGGAAAAAATTGTGTAGGCCGGCCACGTTTGGAATATGTAAAACAAATTGTTAGGGGTGTAGGATGTAGAGGGTATACTGAAATGAAACGACTAGCACTAGATAGGGAATCTTGGAGAGCTGCATCAAACCAGTCAAATGAAAGACAAAAAAAAAATACATTAATGAACAACTTTGGTTTGTTTATTTTTTATTGTAAAATAAAATATTTTTGTTTGGTATTTTCCTGATTGTTATATTATTTCTAAAGATAAAATTTCCTAAATTTAGAAAAAAACATTGAGATACATAATTTCTCGATTTTGTTCTGAAAAATTATCTTTTATTTTTTTAGAATTAATATTTTTGAGGTTTTATTTTCGTTAGTGTAACAGAGTTACTGGCATGAGATCGGGATTTGAAGCCTTGGCAGCTGATATAAGGAAAATACTACCATAACCAAATGCAATATTAACTGACTTCGAAAATCATATGACTAATTCATATCGTTTTGTCAAATTCATTCAGGGTAGAATACTTACATATTTATTTTTCAAGAAATACAATATTAATTTCTCAAACATGGTACCGCTAAGTTAAATAAATAATATTAAATGATATGCGTGGGTATGACAAATCGCAAATTTTCCACACATGCAAAAGAGCACATAAATAGCATTAAAAATAATAAACCAGAAAACTCCAACTTTGCCAAACATATAATAAAATACGATCATACATACAACCATAATAATTTCATGAAAATCTTGGATATTTCTTTAAAATATAATACTTCTAATTTGTAAAAATATCATACATATTGTAATAATAAAAATTTAATCATTGAACAAAAATGTTTTAAAAACGGTATATGATTTAAAAACATACTAAATATAAATATAAAGAAGTAATAATTATCTCTTTGATGACATGGTACCGTTTGATTTCATTTTAATCCACCAGAGTACATGTACATTCCCTCGTATACTGGTAGGACCGGACAGTCATGACTGTTTTACATTTTAACTGTTTCTTTAAAATTTTTAACTTTAAGCAACAATTTTAACTCCTGATGATGGCTTTCAAGTAAACCGAAAGATTTTGAGTTCGTATCAATGTGCTAGTAAGCTGGATTTCATTCATTTTTAATATTATTTAAATACAATGTTTTTGTATGTATAAAACGAATTTTTTTTTTTGTTTTAATAATACAAGGTTCTGTCAGTCATAACGTATGCAATAACTATATTATATCGAAATACTTAGAAAATATGTAATAAATTGTTATTATATAATTGTTTTTTTCCTCCGTTGATTTCCCCGCCCTTGGAGCCGGATTCGCGAATAAGCATAAGCTCAGCTCCAAAGAATGCCATCGCTTCAAACTACCTCAGAAGGGGAAAATGCCCCGCCCAGGCAGCTGGGACTCGGTCTTCCTTGCTTGCCATTACTCAAATGAGGGGATCCCAAAGGGTTCCCCTCACCGGGACTCCAGTCTTAACGCCTCGCTTCTAACAAGAAACCCAAAGGGATCCCCTACCGGAATGTAATTAGTTATTAGATACCATATATACTCATTTATATGTATATCATGCACACCATTTTTATCGGAATTACGATCGCACCTGGATTTTAAATTTTCACATTGATGATGTTATCATTAAACTTACACATATATATATTTACAGAATTATTTATTGTTATTATTATTATTATTTATTATGTATTTAAATTCATACAGAATTGAAATCAAAACTGCTTTATTTTAATTACAAATCTTCATCCAAGGAAATAAAATCGTTTAGACAAAAGAAAAAAAATTTGGCATTGAGTAATTTAGCAGTTTAGGAAAATTAAAATCTTATTTATGACTTGGCGCCAGACTTACCGAAAGCTGTCCTTTGTATTTTTCTTACACATACGCTATTCTTATTTCATACACATATTTTTTTATCATTTTGCAGTCATTTAATCGTGGATTTAGATCGTGGATACCGGTATTCTTTGGTGGTTGGGTTTCAATCAACTACACATTTCAGGAATTGTCGACCTGAAACTGTACAAGATTATATTTCATTTATATTTAAACATATCCCGTGAAATAATACCTTAGCGGCTCCGGAGGCTAAAAAGAAAAATAACAGTCATTTTATAATCAGTTTTCATTGTTAATACGACCGTTCGGTATGTAAAAGTATCGGGTTCTTTTAACTACAGAACGAGTTTTAAAATAGACTTCGTTCGTTCAGTGTTGCAGAAAGTTACTTGTTATTACTTACACAAAGGAGCATGGAAATAGTGTTACCGGCAGAAAATTTAATGTAGCAGAGTCGCTGCATTCGTGAGTAGCGAAAGAAAGAAAACTTTTCGTAACCAATAAAAAGAAGAGAACATTTAGGCAGAAAAATGCGATATCCAGTAACAGAAGTGTATACGAGTAAATGAGATGTACGTTTTGCATACGCAATTTCTACAGAAATGTGTTAGATAAAAGCCCTAAATTAGTTGATAAATTAAATACCGGTTAGAATGAATTTAAAGGTAGTCTTACTGGATACACCGATTTTTTTGCCGATAAAGTGTTTCTATTTGAAAGACTACAAATTAACGACAAAAGACACAAAAATAAACGAACAAAGTTTCAATGATATATCATTAATTTACGAAAAAGGAACAGTTATTACCTAGATAAATTAGGAATACGAACCAGGCACAGGTGACTTCCAAAATGTCATCAAAAACAATCAAATTTGTAGGTGCAGTGTGTTTATAAACGAACTGCCGGTTACAAAAAAAAACCACGTTCCTCGATGATACCGATAATACTTTCAGATGGGAAAAAATTATCAGTGTATTTAATTTGTAAAATAATAGATCTACCACAAGGTGAGAAATTTTCACCAGATATTTTCAAACGATATCAAGAAAAAGGAAGGATGAATAATGAATTAATACTGAACTGAATTAAATGGTCTATTGATTAAATACGTTCTTTGTACGAAAACTTTCCATAATTGTAATGAATGATTTTAATGGTTATACGATGAATGATGTAAAGTTAGACCGTTTGCTCGAAAGTATGTCCAAGTTGTTATTCTTTATGGAAAGATTATCTATTCTTTAACATCTAGATATTTGCGTAAACTGACGATTTGAAACAAAATTCCGTAAACACTATACAAACCGGATTGCCAGCACGACACTACATGCTAGTAAAATTAAGAAACAGATATAGATTTGTGAGTAGATTATTCGAGTCGGTGAGAAATACCGGATGATTTGATTAAAGAATCGTTCAACAAATGTTGTTTTTCAAACGTTCCTGATGAAAGTGAGGAAAGTTATTTGTGGTTAAGTGATTACGAAGATAGTTGTAATTCCACGTATGACGGAAACTCAACCACTGATGATAGTAATTAAAGTAAAATACCTACTATAACTTGTTTGCTTTTAATTAGATATTTACAGTATTGATTAATTTACTGACATTATGTCAATAATTAATTTTGTTATAACTTCAATTTGAAATGTTTATTTTATTTTAAATACAAAAAATTGATGTGGACACTACATTAGTTCCTTGTAAACTTACACATGGCGCCTATTAAATTACATATACACATTTTTTTTTAAATGAAAAGTACATAATTTTTTTTTCATTCTGATATTTTTACTTCTGATTTTTACGTACATTTTATTGAATTATTTTATTGACTTTGAAACTTTGTATTCTTCTGTTAGCAGCTGTGCAATTTGTAGTCTTTCAAATAGAAACACTTTATCGGTAAAAAATCGACGTATCCAGTAAGACTAGCTTTAAATTCATTCTAACCGGTATTTATTCATCAACGATTTTAGGCCTTTTATCTAACACATTTCTATAGAAATTTCGTATGCAAAACGTACATCTATCTCATTTACTCGTGTACACTTCTGTTATCAGATATCGCATTTTTCTGCCTAAATGTTCTCTTCTTTTTATTGGTACGAGAAGTTTTCTTTCTTTCGCTATTCACGAATGCAGGGATTCTGATACATTAAATTTTCTGTTCGAATCGGACTTCATCTTCTTTTTTTATCTTTTTTTTAAAAAAAATAAATATTGATTTATTAATAATTATTAACCTCTGACTGTAAAAAGTTTTTCGATAAATAATTCAATAATATTAAAAAAAAAAAAATATGAAAAACTATCAGAAGTTATTAATGAAATAAAACTTTATGTAAATTTCATTTTAAAAACAAGTGTATATGTAATTTAATAGGCGTACAAGGACGTCATGTGGTATCAACATCAATTTTTTAAAGAAAAATTTGTTTTCGTTCCGTGAAAAAAACAAACAAAACAACTAAGATCCAATAAAATGTATTACTTTTGAGATATTAGAAATATTTTTATCATATTAAATTGCTTTTAAAATTAAAAAAGTAGTAACATAGCAGTTTATAGGTTTTTCATATATATGTTTTTAAAACAATTTCACAATGAAACTATTTTTAAATTTCTGCATTACATTATATAAGGAGCGAATACAGAGTATTTGACAACCATAACTTGAAACTAAAGCATTTTCGGGCCTACGTTTATATGATTTTTTTTTTCACATTTTTAGTTTTAAAAACATCTGAAGAAATAGTGTTCTTTCCGGAAGAAACATTATAACTCAGAACTAAACAATTCCAATAAACAAAATTACTTTTTGTGTCTTTTAAGTAGTCAGTGTAACTTTTCGTTAAACAAATTTTTTTTTATTTATCTAGAAAACCTTACAAATCGGGATTAAATTCTGGAATTTTCATTTCAAAACAAAAAATAATCGTGGAAAGAAGGATCCATTTCATTTGGGAATAATTATGGATTGAAATTTTAAAAAAAAGAAAGATTCGAATTGAGAACCTCCTAATTTTTTAAAGCTGATTAATAATGTTCCTTGTTATATATTAATATTAATAGCAAATCAAGATTTGTTTTTTCTCTGAATTGGTTTTAGGTATAACAATATTGTGAAGGTCTGTACCATTAATTATGTTCTTTTTTTTTAATTATATGTGAATAAATTAATTATTATATTTGAATTAATTTTTTTCACATTAATTTAATTATATATGAATTAATTCTAACAGTTTAATTGACTTATTAACCTTCTAATAAATATTCTATGTTTAAATTGTTTTGAGAAAATATTGATTTTACATTTTAAATAACAAAAAAAACAAAAAGGTTTTAATTTTCATGAATGTTATGTAATATTTTATTTCAGCTTTACATGTTGCATTGAATATATGCCGATTTTAAAACAACAAATTTAACACATCTAAAGACTAAAAAAATCATCTAATGAATCCCACTATCAAAAACCGGTAACTTTTTTTTAATTTTTTAAATTTAAATATGTTAAAATAAAAAAAAGGCGTTGAAATTGTTTATTTATTCTCAATTGTTACATAGGATTCTTCGTTTTAGAGGATTTTTTCATAATTTTTATAATCACATCATATTATTCCTTTATTTTTAAATTGAATATTAATAAGGAACATAATTTTTACTTCCTTTACGAAGTAGGAAGTACTGCGATCGCGAAAAATCTCGGTTTTCAGATTTCAACGGAAATATCCATTTTGACCATACTGAAACCATTTTGACTAGTTTCGGCGTGACGTCTGTACGTACGAAAAAAAAGTGTAATTTAATAAGCATTATTATATATGTGTGTATGAATAGATTTAGTGAAACATCTAATTATTTAATATTAATTGAAATTTATAATTTAGAATGGTATGATTTTTGGATTTTCTAGTTTAATTTCTGTTTAATTTTATTTAATTATTCTGCAATGTCTAATTTTATCTACATTAAAGTTAACTACAGAGTGACTAAAAAGTAGACCCTCACAAGAATAACATATACACTGAGGCGTACATGCCCGATCTTTAATAAATTGTAAACAATTTTTATCTTTTAGTTCGTTACTCCTGTGATATTGTTGGACAATATTCTCTGTAAGTCGGAGTTGATCTTTTCGTTTGTTTGATTTTTCTTGCCAATCATTTTATCGCTCTTTAGTTTGATATAATTCTTGTGATCTTAATTTGTGTTCACGTTCTCTAGTTTTCAAATTTTATCTCTCTTTATATTCATCATCCTCTCTTAATTATTTTATCCTTTCCTTGGTGTTAAAGTTTTCGTCCTCTGTATATTTATCATCTTCTCTTAATCTTTTTATTCTTTCATGCCCAAATCAAATCATGTGCAGCCGAGTACGTGTTTGCATTTATATAAAAACACCTCATTTGTTGCGCTCACACTTCCGATTACCCATCCTGTGACCAGCTTTGCCACATACAACACACCTTCCTTTCTCCTTACAGTCTGCCTTATGGTGGCCAGGTCCACCACAGTTATAACAGGCACGGCTCCTGTCTATTCCCGTGTGTTCAACGGCTGTGAAGCCGTGTGTCCAACCTCCCAAGATCTGAAGTAGTTTACCTCCGGCCACCTGATCTCAGCTCGCCACGACTGGCAACCAACGAGTATTTTCTTACCGGTCTTCATGCGTCGTGCTTCACCCGGTTTCAGAACCACCGTGGCGTTTTGAGTGCAACTAAATGCTTGCCTCAACGACGTGATCTTGGTAGAGAAGGCGTCACTCAAGACTTCTAGACCGCAGCCATAATCTCGTTCCTCTTCATCTTGGCATCCAGGTCTTTAATATGTACTATAGCTGTCCTAAGAGCTCCTTTCTCAGCCACCGTCGCACTAGGAACAGAGGCCAGGATTTTGTCTTTTAAAGCCTGGGACACTCTTCCTCCGTCCTTTAGTCTAACTTCTAGGTCCTCTCCCGGCAATTTCTAACGGAGAGGGTATCCTGAGCTAAGGCCTCTCCAATCGACATCATAAAATTCCTAAAGGTTGGCGTAGGTGGCCCACCACCTACGTTCCGTCCTCTGAAACTCCCTTGAGATCGGTCTGAATCCCTCATTTGCTAGGAGAGTGTTGCCTCTAAGTACTTTATAACAAAAATCTATAAAACAAAGTATATAACAATTCAAACTTCTATTTTATCAATTCTCTTCAGAAAATGTCAAAAGTTTGTTTGCTTTACTTGATCACCATAAACAAGTAACTGATAGCACGCTCTATCAGAAGTAGAACTTTTCGAATGACCGTAGTAAATTTTTTTATCAGTTTATTTTTGTATCACGCGAGGACGAAACTGATTTTAGCGAAATTTGTAGGATGAACGCCAATTAAAATATTACTAATATCTAAATTTTTAAATACATAAAAAGAAGAACATGTTCATTATAAAAAGAAAAAGTTTTTTATAATCTTTTCGCTTAGGATGGATTTTTAGGAAGCAGTTCAACAAGCAGGTATGAAATATACTGTTAGAAATTTTCTAGGTTTTTTTTAAGAACTCAAAAGGAATCTAAAACCATGTTCAGGAAAATTCTTTTTATATCATTTATTTTCCCGCGGTGCATTTCGAGACAAAAATTCTAATTCATCAAACTTAGTTGGGCGGTTAAATCGTGATACGCTAACAGGATTCCATCCTAATTATTATATGACGTAATAAAATAAGGATTTTACTACAGATAAATACATTTATTAATAAAATTATAATTTTTATTAACTTTCATAAGAATATTTTTTTTATAATTTCAAGCAGGAGCTTTTTCTACCTCTGATGAATGTAATTTTTTATTATTTATTTGTTAATTATATAAGATTAACAAAATATTTAAAAGGAACAAGAATTTAATCAAATAAAACGATATGCAAAATTTTAAAAAAATTATAATTTTTACAAAGAATTTCTTCCAAATAGTAGGTGAAAATTGATGATAGTAGTACAATACGTGAGCTGAAATTTTGCTCCTCGCCAGCTGCTGTGTCTAGTGTACTAGTTATTGTATTACACTAGTCTGTTGTGTTTGCATTTTATGTACAAAGTGTCATACTATTAGCAATCGGTTGATGTCATCTGGTTAGATAGTACAACAAACCCCGCTCGCTCGTCCCGCCAATGACAACCAGTTGACAAAAACCTTCTTCAGCTTAATTTAGTGTAACAAAGGATAATTGCAAAATTTGAATTATAAAAAATTGTAATTTTATGGATTGTAATGTCAAGAATGACTTTTGGATCCAATATAATGTATAATGATATCCAAATTATTATTTACTTAAATAATATTGACTAAAAAAATTTACTTAAAAATAAAAATGTTAATTTAAAAAAGTTAGCTTACAAATTATTAGTAGAATTTTTTGAATACAATGTTCTTAAATTTTATATTTAAATAAAAAAAAAGAATCTGAAAATGGTAAAATAATTAATTTTTTGTTTGGTTTATTAAATAATTTAATCTGAAATTTGTTGAATATTTATTTCTAGTTGATTGGTTTCCTTACAAATAAAGGAAAAAGTGTACCTTATATCCGTATTTTCACGTAACTCTGTGAAACTGTGTGACAATTTGTTTTACACTCTGTATCATCAGATCTTTTATTTAATATATGACTAGACACACAAAATGATGCTACCTAATGAAAAAAAAAAAAAAAAAAAATAGCTGGTTACAATTATAAAATTGTAAAAACTGAGTCTTCATGAAAAGTAGAAAAATGATATAGTGAAACTGCTTCCAAATGCGAGGTAAATCACTGGAAAATGCAGAAGTTTGTTTAAATATTTTCCCCTAGCTTTTCCCATTTATTGGTTTTTTTCTTTTTTGGTGAAAATAGTTTGAATTATAATTTTAATAATCCAGTGATAAAGAATGACTAATGATAAACAAAAAAAAAAGAAGAAAAATATTCAAATCATAAAGGAGTCAATGTGAATTTTTATTTAAAAAATCATACATTTAAATTACCATATAAAACACAAGAGGAAACTCCTTTAAAAAATTAAAAATAAGTCGTCAAAATCAAAATTTCGTGAAAATAATTCGGTTGTATATATATATATATATATATATATATATATATATATATATATATATATATATATATATATCAAATAAAAAATAGAAATAAAAATTGTATTGACCTTTTAGGGTCAAAAGGGTCAAAAGGTTGTCAAACCTACCTTTTGTCTAACCCTTTTACTTTGTAAAAGGCTTGTTAAAGGTTTGTAAAAGGCTTTCTTTTGTAAGTCAGTAAAAAAACTCAGATTTACACTTTAATAATTAAAAAATTGAAATAATCTTTATAATAGATCGATTCAGCTGAGTCTAATCTTTATTAATATTGTTATTATTATGAATCTGTTATTATAATAAATATAAATAACTAAACAATGAAAGTTCTTTATCTACCATGGTCAAAAATTTATTTGTTTTATCTACAACAATAAACTGTTAATTTTATTTATATCTAGTATCTTATTTTATTTATTCATTAATATAAATATTTTTTTTTAATATCAAAAATTAAATATAACCGATATCTTATCAAGCCATGGTCTCTACCACGGTCAAAAAATTATTTATTTTATTTAAAATAATAAACTATTATTTTATATGTAGTATCTTATTTTATTTATTTATTAATATAATTATTATACTTTTTAATAACAAAAATCAAACATAACCGATATCCTATCAGTAACTGTCATTCAGGATAATGCAATTTTGTATTAAACGTGAATGAAACCTATTTCTACACATTAACTCGGTACCGCACTTTCTTTCGTGGACGAATGCCTCAACGTTAGAATTCCACTTTCTCCTGTCTGGCACAGTAATTACTGTTTTTGTTCACAACATTCTTTCTTTTATACTTTTTTATTTACTTCTAAATTTATTTTAGTTCACTACCTGTTATAAATTACATAACATTACTTGTAAGTGTATCATTGTATTTCCTTTTCTATTAAAATTATAAAAATTATCTCAAAACGTCAAAATCATTAAATTTTTGTTTTATTTTTTTAAATAATTTAAATCTATTTGATATTTATTTCGAGTTTGTTAGTTTAATTATAAATAAAGGAAGAAATATATTCATATATTCGTATTTTAAACTTTAACATCTCTTCAATTAAAAGAAAAAATAAAACAAATATGGCACATGCATTAAATTCCTGTTTAAACTAAGATAAATGAAAAAAATTATAACTAATAGACCCGGCAGTGCTTCGTTATTGCTAGATTTGAGTATATATATCTAGATGTAGGGAACACAATTAATTGTTTGATAAAACATTAAAAAAATGAACATTAGGGAACTTCACAAAATTTAACCTTTCACTTTATAAAAGTCAGAATGTAAATAAATCCACTTGTCAAAATAGTACTACCTAACGAATTTAATTCAAACTACTCTCTAAATACAGTAGTCTGTTCAAAATATTCCTAACTTTCTTTCTACTGGTCAGATCTTCTCTGGACAACGCGTACTATTTCGCAAAAACCTCACGTAAATCGGTCCAGTAGTTTTTTAGTCTATAGCGGACACACATACGATTTTTTTATGTATATATATATATATATATATATATATGTATATAACACTAATGTATATATATATATATGCATATATAGAAGAAGAAAGTTTCTATATTTGTTTGTTTGTTTCGTAAATATCTCGACACCGGCGCCACCTAGTGGGTATAGTTTTTGCAAAGATTTTTCTTTTCGCGTAACAAATATATATTCTAAATATGAGCCAGATCGGTCCATAAATACAATTTTTCTAAAAATTTCAACCCAGCGCCACTTAGTGGATCAATTTTTTGCAAAAATATATTTTTTCACGTAACTAATGTATATTCTGAAAAGAGCCAAATCGGACCATAAATGCAATTTTTCAAAATATCTCAACCCCAGCGCCATCTAGCGGCTCTATTATTTTCAGAGATATTTCTTTACAAGTTACACATATTCTGAATATGAGCCAAATCTGACCTTAAATCCAGTTTTTCGGAATATCTCGATCACAGCGCCACCTAGCGAGTCCAAACCAATTCAGAAACCTTTGCGGGCGTGTGCACAACTCATCAAATTTTCATCGCAATCGGATGAATGGTGTAGGAACGAATACGGGACAAACATCATTTTTATATGTAAAATTATCAGAGCAAAACCAAAAAAAATAATTAAAAATTTTTACGGAACATAAAATACGTTTAATTATAAAATAATAAGGTAGTTGAATTTTTTACCATTAAATTTTTTCAGATACCTCTTTTTAGAGCTAAGTTTCTGTACTTATTTCAAAATGAATCGTAGAAAAGTAACAGTTAAAATTAAAATTAATAAAATTTGAAAAATTAAATTATTCTTTTTTTCTGTACTTAGAATATGTTTATTTATAATCGGTTCCAAATAAGGAACCACAAGTAAATCGTATTTTTAAAAGAGTGTGATGAGCGGTTGCCAACGAACAATTTCAATAAACGTGAATAATACATAAAGATATAATAAATAAAGTACAAATATATATAAATTAAATACATTCGCACTGAATAAGACTACATAGATGCAAGAGTTCAAAAAGGTGTAATAAAAAACAAAAAAACAAAATTGTTTATAAACAGGCAAAAACTGTTTCTGTGTTACAAAAATTAAATTTTTTTCTTACTACAAGGTTTATATTTATTTATATAAATAAATGTCCATTAAATTTCTAATTTAACAATTTTTTTTTCTTAAATTTTGTAATTTTAAAATTATTGTTCTGTTATTTTTTATTTAATTTTATGTATTCTCGTGATGTTTTGAATGCGGGCGGATGTTATGGGTTTTATTGGTTGTAATTTTAAAACATGAAAGGAAAAAGATTTATTTCACATTTTACGTTTGGAGTTTTTTTAAAATAAATTGTAAAAGTAGGTGATTTATCCATCGTGTTTATTTTTATTATTAATACCTAATATTTTTAACTTTTCAGTTAAAAAGCTACTAAATTGAATTTAAATCTTATTAATTTTTTTTTTCAATTAGTTAATAATGTACTTGTCAGCCTTCGGTACGAGATAAAATATATTTTTTTTTTTACTTTCAAAAAAATGTATTTTTATTCCAAAAATAAATAATTTATCTTTATAAAGTATAATTTAAATGTATTTTATAACTTAATTAAACGTACTATATTTAAATATTAATTAACATAACTGGATTAACTCACTTGAAAAATGATTTTGTGATTCTTGATTAAAAATAATTTTTTTTTAGTAAAATAAAGTTCCAAAAATGAAGGCGATTATGTTTTAAACTGCTCAAAACAATTTTTTTCCCCTACTGTTTACGTTTCAATCTCAATTAGTAAACAATAAACAAATCCTTTCTCATAGTCCAATGGGATGAAAATGTATGTCATGTAAATGAAGTCTAGTCTTTTACAGACTGGCCGACTCAGACGAGTAGTTAATTGAACCCAAACCACCAGAGTACATCGATACTAAAATTTTTATAAAATCAACTAACGTTTATTAGTATTTTCATCTCAGAACATTCAATTTCGAAAATTAGCTGTTAAAAAACTGATTTTACGACGAGTTAACCATTAGACCAGCCCAGAAAAGTAGGCTAAAAATAAAATGAAATAAAAAATATATATTCAATTTTTCTTCATGATTATCGTGTTTTCCTTTGTGGGTTATACAGTTCGCCTATTCTGAACTCAGAAAAAATTCATTCCCAGTATTTCTTGTATATCTTTAATTATCTAATAGTTTATTCAGTAAGATATAAATTTTCTGATTTACACTAACATTAAGTGCGAAAAGTAACGTAATACAAATTTCATCCATTATAGTCAATATACGGCTTTAGTCGGTCATCGAAACCTCTAATTACATTTTGTAACATGCTTTCGGTTGGATCACTGCCTTAATTTCAGGTAATTTCAACCGGAAAGTGGTTGAAAGTTTTCCGGCGCAAACTGTGGCTTTTAAATAACCTCATAGAAAGAATTCACATACTGAAAGTTAAAGTGAATAGGATTAGCCAGTCAGTGTATCAAATCGTTGTGTCTTCAAAATTGGAACTCGAATCCGCATCGGAAAAAACAAACTAAAATCACATGAAATTTAACTTTTAAAGCATGCGAACAAATGAATCCAGTGTTGTCAAAATTGGTAAAAAGTAACTTTAACACCGATAACTCGCAACCGTTATGTCGGAGGTCCAAAATAATTAGGCAATGTTCACCACGGGTCTTCAAAGTGTAGGTGTGCAAAATTTTTGACAAATCTGTCCGGTAGATCTCGAGTTAAGTTGGAACAGACAGACAAACATTTTAATATATATATAGATTACAGTTATTAAATAGTTATTGATTTATATACATAATTTTTTTATAATGAAACTGTCACTATCATTATTGGTACTTTGCAGATTTTCTACGTTTAAGGTTCAATATATATTTGATACTAGTACAATATTTGTATAAAGTTTTTTTTTTTGTTCTTTGATGTCTTGCGTTATTTTCACTTCTTCCATGTCTCTTTCATTTTCTTTGATCTAGTTTTTATTGGTTTTTAAATTTTAAAAAGTCAGTAGATAGCCTGTTAGGGTTCAATCTTGTAGTTTACTGTAGAAGAGATTATTCTATGTTTACATATATTTTCTATGTTCGTTATTTCATTACGTGACCTTTTCTGTATTTTTAGGGCAATATGAACTTCCTGGATATTATTCGTTCTTTTGTTTGTAGTTTATCGAAATAGAAGTTTCTTGTAAAATGCATACAGATCTTCCAGACAAACGACTATCGGGAGTTTTAATTTAGCGTTTATTGACATTGATTCTTACTGTAAATATTCTTAGTTAATCGATAGGTTAGTGCCATTTTATTGAGTCTTAACCTAATGGCTTTCTTTTCGGATACATTGACTTGAAGTTATCTGTCCTAGGTGTTTGAATTTTTCAGTTTTGTTAATTCTCCTATATGCCGTTATAACTTGATGTTCGTCATGCTTGATGAGAATTTGCGTGCCTGTTTTTTCTGCTTGTTTTTTAGTAAGGTTGTTTGCTTTGTTGGTGTCTCTATTGAATCTGATATGATAGTCGAATAATATGAGTACGATTAACAATCTACTTTTAAGTTATTTATCTTGAATCCCATTCTTATTTTTTCGCCAATGTTGTACGTTTTCCACTTTCCCCTCCCCATTTCTAATAACTTTTCGTCTTCCAATTTGTTATTTCATCCATCTTTTTGTAATTTTATTACTTAAATAAATTCTACCACTTGTATATTGTGTTCCTTCATCTTAATATGTAATTCCTCATTATCCTTCTTCTGTATCACATTTCATCTACCATACCGATCACTTTAGGATTACATACAGTAGTTAAATTCTAGCTAGTTTTTTAGCCGTCCAATAATTCTTCATTCTTTCACTGTGCTCCTTTCTTTCTTTCTTACTACCACTTTAGGTTAGTGCATTCTTTCTTCTCTTTCTGGATCTCTTTGAATTTTAAGACTTTTCCCAAAATCGTTTGTCTATTAAATCCGTTAAGTTTATTCTTGCTACCCTTAGGCCCTCTTTAATTTACTTGAATATTTAATATTCGTCTTGTCGCCATAAAATTTGTCAAAAAATTCTTTTCGTAAGTTTATTTAAATTTCAGATTATTCTTACTGTAATGGGTAACATGATTCGGCTTCCGAAAAATTCCAACATACCTTCGCGTTTTACACCCGCCAGATCCCAAAACCACCGTCAGTTTAAAAGGTTTTATATATACTTCACTTTCTTGTGGACACGATAACTGCCGTAATTTTGCGCCAATCACTTTCAAATTGATATATAAAATATAACGACCCAAAATCTCGGTCGAGTTCGTTAATCGGAAAAATCGGGCTATGAGGATGGAAATGGAGGGGCTTTTCGAAAAAAAATATCGCTATAAATTTTTTATTAAGTAAAATATCGAATTTGTTTAATGTTCCTATTTTTCTTTGGATAAGGGTCTAAAACTTATCTAACTAAAGTTTTCTGATACCATTAACCTAGGGGGTGAAAAAAATGGGGTTTTGAAGACAAAAAAAAATCGTATCTCCCTTAAAAGGCACAGTATCGAATCGGTTTAAAGTGGTCATTAGTCCTCTAAGCATTACCTAAAACTTTTATCTAAACGATTTTATATGACCAACCCTTAAGACAAGGGATGACCAAAATACTGCTGGAATTGTAAGAAGATGGGGCCTGTATGTTAAACATGTGAAACTTTTTTCACATGCAACCATTGTCGTATTGATAAAATATTAAATTTTTTTTAACATTAAGGTGAAAATCTTTTTTATCCCCTTCTTAGTACTGATGAACTAACTCTACCTCTGGCTTCCGGCGTGCCGAAAGGGTCTTTTTTTATTTTAAAACTGAATTTCGTTCATAGCAATAAAAATATTTTATTTAATATGTCTTTTTATTTGTTTTCTACTAAACGAATAATTTTATCAGCGAATTAAATGTATTCTTGAATAACTACTGAACTTTCAGAATTTTCCTTTAATTCTTGGTATTGTTGCTTTTATGTAGAAATTTCAAAGAAATGGGAATTGTACCATCTTTTCTAAATCATATCTAGACATTTTTTTCACATTTAAAATAACATGCCACGCATTATGATTTGTATGTAACGTTGATAAATTATCAACAACTTTAATCTTCGCTAATCAATGACTGAATCACTGCTTATTAACATGTGTGTCAATGACTTTTTGGTAGACGTAAACAAGTCTAGAGGGGGTTTAATTTTTTACAATGATTTGGCAATTTATTTCATTTTTGAAATTGGCTTTTTATAATTGGATATCTATTTATTATAATTATAAATTTAGTTTTATTAATAATTGGTATAAGTTTATCATATTTAAAAAGGGTAGGCTATAATTTCGTATACGTTATGTTTATATTAGTCACAATGTATAAATACGTGCCATTAATGTCAATTTCTTATTGTTAACAATGAAGTCGATGAGTGAAATGTATGTATAATACATTTCGTGCTTATAATGTATACTTACCTTCGAATGTGTATTATATTAGTACAAATAATAATTAAAGAGTCCACGTCCGTTAGTCTCCGTCTATTCGTCGACCTTAACCGAATTTTAATGAATGAAACTGCAGGAATCTTACTTCTTCCGTTAACCCCGCGTTAGTGTTCATATATCACCAGACGATAATTATATTATTCTATAAATGATTGCGTTAAAATTTTTTTTTTTTTTTATGTAAGACTAAGTATTTTGGATTTGTGATATAGACTAAAATGAAGAGGAAGTAGTATGAAATTTAGTTTTTGAAAAGTAAATTAGATTTTAACATATCTGATATTTTTAAGTTACAAACACTTTTATATCTGTGATCGAGAATTCTAGACGTATTTACATTTAGGAAAGTCTCTTTTAACACAGAATAAAGAGAATTTAGAACAATTATTTTAATATTTATCATTCCAGTGAAAACTGAATATTACAACCAAATATTTTGTCAGACCTGTATTATACTAATGAGTTTAAATTATAGATGAATTTAACGCCTTAACTCTCTCTTTAATAATAGTGTTAGAGAGTCACGGAAGATCTCTTTTACTCCCCAATCACGTGTTTAAGTTAAGAAATTTAATTTTATTTATAAAAAAATAAATAAAATCATTGAAATAAATAATTTTTGTCAAATATTTTAATTAATTCGCTTAACGCCCGTGTAAAACGCACAAAAAATCCGGCAAAGGGTTGCAGTACTATCCTGGCTTTGACGTTAACATATTTTTATTTTAAATATCCTAAAGGGTTTTTAAGTATTAATGACTTAATTATGTAATGTTTATGGTACAATTTCGAGAAAAATCAAAATCCTCAGTAAAAAAAAATTAGATCAGATTTGACACGCCATGATCAAATTACAATTTTACATTAAAGTATTCAGTATTAAAAGTATATTGAGAAAAAACCAAAATTCATAATAAAAGATTTCGGATTCCAGTTGACCCCACATTGATCACATAAAAAATTATGCTGTATTTAGACTATAATTGGTAAAAATTCAACAAGTATAATAAAAAAATTTGGGTTCCATTCAATCCCTTTTCTACAGCTAACTCATTTCATTTTTTAATAACACTCACAACTTGATTAAGTGTCAGAAATTATAATTTCTGTCTTTTAACTCTAATTTTTACTTTAATTTCTTTAAACTCATAGTCGGGTTCCTTGAAATCTTCGTTAAAAAAACAGAAAAATCCTTTCACGTCGTCCGCAAAAATACTAGATAAAGTTGTATTTTCAACCTTGAAAAATAAAATTAAAAAAATTATATTTAAAGTATCTCATTCAGTCTCCATGTTTTTTTCTTTTTTTCGATGAGGGGCTTAACATTTTATTTATTAGAGTAATTATTTATTTCATTAAATTGGTTCGTGGACACCAGTGTTCTTTGATGGTTATGTTTTAATTAACCACACATCTCAGAAATGGTTGACTTGAGACTGTACAAGACTACACTTCATTTACATTCATACATATCATCCTCATTCACCCTCTGAAGTAATACTTGACGGTAATACCCAAAGGCTAAACAGGAAAAAAAAATTGGCTCGATTTGGTGCAGTGTTGTTCAACAAGACTAAAAAATTATAGTTAAAAAAAAATGGTACTGTAATGATCCTCCGTTATCCGATGTGGTTAAAAATCATGCAAAATTTTTGTAGCAAATTAAAATTTTTCTTTGGTGTACGGATATAAATTTAAATATAATAATACTAAATATCTCTACCTCTAAATTCGATTGAGTTAAACCTTTGTTATTTTATATAACTGAAGTACATTCAATGAATTAAATTTCAATTTTCTTCGACCACTACATAAAAATTAAAAATGACGAAAACTACCTTTACGACTTTTTAAAATTTTTCCAAAATTTAATGCCATTAATGCTCCATATACAGAAATTCTTTGACCCATTTTTGAAAAATCTATGTCGAGCCAGTCCGGAAATATTGATCAAAATATTGGCATACATCTTTTAAAAATTTCTATAACGTTTTTTGAGTGTGTTGTTTTTTGGTCTAAAGGGACTTGAAACACCATTTGCAAAACTTTCGATACCGAAAACTTTAGTTGATCCTGTTCATTTTCTTTATAACTAGAAGTAATACCGTAGAAGCAATATAGTTTTAGCCGGGAAAATTTACACTAAAAGTATGCAATAAACTGCCCAACTACTTATTTCAGGTAGATTTCATAAGAAAGCTACCATAAGCTTTCATAATAAAGCTTTTTTCTTTTACAATAAAAAGCACTTGCGGAAAATTTCGACATATCTTCGCATTTTACATCCCTAGACCCCAAAACCACCGTCAGCTCAAAAGTTTATATATATATATTTCACTCTCTTGTGGATACGATAACTGCCGTAATTTTTCGCCAGTCACTTTCAAATTAATCCTTAAAAATAACTAGTCCAAATATCCCGGTCGAATTTGTTAACGGCCAAAATCGTACCATAGGAATAGAAATGGAGGGGCTTTTTCGAAAAAATATATCGTTATAGCTTTCTTATTAAGTAAAATATCGAATTCGTTTAAGTTCCTGCTATTCTTTCGATAAGGGTCTAAAACCTGTATAAGTAAAGTTTTTTGATATCACCAATCACTGGTCCAGGGGTGGAAAATATTGGGTTTCAAAAACAAACAAAAATCATACCTCCCTTAATAGGGACAGTATCGAATCGATTTAAAGTGGTCGTTAGTCCTCTAAACATTACCTAAAACATTTATGTGTTACAATTTTTTATACCACCAACTCTTACTGCAAGGGATGTCCAAAATGTTGCTGGAATTATAAGAAGATGGGGCTTGTCGGATTCTATCCATGTGAAACCTTTTGTCACGTGCAACCATAGTCGTATTAAGTAAATCTGAAGTTTTTCTTAACTTTACGGTGGAAATCTTTTTTATACTCTACTTAGCACTGGTGAAATCTACCTCCGCCTTCCAAAAGTAATTTTTGCGTGCCAAAAGGGATTTTTTCTGTTGTTATCGCTTTTCATGCTGGAGCCGCTGAAATGGGATTGTATTCGACTAAAAGTCGAATTCCTTATTTAGTGAACAGGACACTGGAATCTGAATCAAAGTTGAATAATAGTATGAAATTTAACGGTCAGCCTTCTTCGTACCAAAGTTCCAGTAAAATTTAGCAATAAAATCGTCTTATTTTTTATCGTAATTTTAATGCCATTATTTATTACAACCATTCCTTTAATGATAATTATGGTAACTTAAGTAATACCGACGATTTTAATTTTCATTGAAAGAATGTTATGTTACAGTATTTAACGGACTATTATTATCTTGTTTGCTTACATTGTTTATTGGAATTCCAAGTTAAAAGGTAATTCTTTTTTTTTTGTTATTGAGCTTGTAAGTATTTTTTCATTAAATTTTTCTTCTTGAAAACAATTTGATTTTTTTTTCGAGTTAGTCAACACTCTCAGAAATAAATACTTTTTTAATAACCTTTAATTAGTTATGTAGTAATTGGTTTAGGTAATAATTATTTGTATTGTTTTTTATATATTATTTTTTGTTGTTATTAGTGTTTCATCGTTATTTTACTTTCTAAATCAATTAGTTTTATTTCGAATTTCCTCATTCTAGAAATGGAACTTCGTTTATTTGTTTTTATAAGTAACAAATATTATAAATAATTAGTTAAAATATTATGTTAGTCACACGACAATATTCATTGTTGCTTGAAACATTTTACACCTATGGCTAATATTTCTATTTGAACACATAACCAAATGTTATCCTTTGATATGAATATTTGTATAATTGTCCCCAAATATTTAGCCAAATTGACGTCAATTCATTATGGATACAAAATAATAAAAGCAGATTTATAATCTACACGTATAAAACAAGGTGTTTTGACGGTCTGTTGTCAACGCGCAGCTCAAACCTAAGGTAGTGAATTTTGGAGGGTTTAATGATTTTACAACAAAATCACTCATTAAGAAAGGATTTTGACAAATTTCGCTTATAAAGATATGAAAAGGATATTTTAAGAGATAAAGGATCAAAACTTTTTATTGAAAAGTCTTATATTTTTTAGGAACCGAAAAAGAATTATAGACATGAAAATTGTTACTTTGACTATTCTTTAAAAACCTGTTTTAAACACAGATTTCATCGTTTTTTAAAAATTTTATTTGGCCGTGAAAAAGGTGTTCAAAATGAAACCATATAAAAGTGAAGGTTTTACCGTCATGAAAAATGATACTTAGAATTTACTTTTTTCTTTTTTTTATCGCTATGTTTAAGCTACAATCGGTTCCAATTTACCGAAACCATAAGTAGATTTGAATACAAAAAAGAAATGACATGCAGAAACGGGTTTTCTTTGAAATCCCTCAATGAGGGATGGATATATTTACATATGTATACATATATATATATCGTATACAGTATACATAGATATATAATAAACATAAATAAATACAAAGTTAATTCCAGGACCACTGATTAAGTTTAGAACATAAAAAGCGAAGAAAACACCAAAAAGGAATGTTATCAGCCACATAAAGAATAGCTAATAAAACAAAGAAACAGTGGAATAATTCAAAGAACGAAAAAAGTAAGTGGTGATACGATATTACCTCAAATCTCGGAGAACTTACAAATTTATTATATGCACTACATTTAGGCGCTTAACCTCCTCGCTGCATTCCAGGAGGTTAACCGCGATCCTGTTCACATGTTTGTTCAGTCTCATTTTGTAACTTGTACTGAATTGCCGATCACAGACAGAATATCTGGGATCCCAGGTACTGAATCCCAGATTGGTACTAAATCCTGCAATTGGTTTGGTCCATTGGATGATATCTCATCTAAGGACCAAACCGAAGGTTTCTTTTTGTGTTTCGAATCTAATTGACAAAGAACGCCGATATCGGTTCATTCCTCTGAGAATCAGGTAGGCAGTCTGAGAATCAGTAATCTTAGCATGGTTTCGCCTTCAGTTATGTCACTCATATCGAACATTTATTTATTTATTTACAATTTAAAACTTACATGGTCATCCGTCAGACCTAAGTCTGTCGACAGATATACTAAAGAGTTATTATTACATTATTAAGTGGTTAATGTAATAACCAATTTTATGTAACAACTAAAGATATTATTAGTTTTATAATACTTATAATAGTAGTACAATTATAAAAATTAATTTTACAAAATTAGACTATATATTTAAAAACTAATGAACAAATTATTTCTTTAATATTTGTAATGTATTAGATTTAGTAACTAAAATTATATTCAAGAAACAAAACTATACTTAATTACAACAACGAATCACACAATTAATATCTTGTTGCAACAATTACATAAAGAAAATAAATAACTAAGCTTTAACCATTCAACAATACATTATTTATTGATTTACAATAATTATCAACATTAAAATAATAACTATAATCATGTTATAATTGTCTGGACTGCCAGTATAAATCCAACATGAATCCTGTTAGTACCTATTACGTTATAATTAATGCCCACTCAATGAGAAGTTTTTTAAATCATTTTTTTTCATTTTTACATTATTGAGGTGATTCGGTAAAGAATTAAGTAATGCAGGAACAACGTACTTCTTTAATCGTTTACCGTAAATATTATTATATCTATCTGTGATAAAGCTCATTGCTCTCAAATTGTATCCACTTTCTACATTTACCCTGTATTCACTGTTGTAAAAGTTCTTAAAAATAATTAAGAATTTAAATAGACCTCTAACTGACAGAAACCTTGTAAGATTATTTAAATTAGTGTCATAATTGTTATCAGAATCATAAAGAGCAATATCTTTGAGGACCCTATTTTGTATTAAATTTATTTTATTTATGAGATAGTCGGCGGCTGATCCCCATGCTGTCAAGCCGTATCGAATAACAGATTCAAACAAGGATGAATAGAGTAAGCGTTTACAGTGAATTGGTAATAGGGGTGAGATGTGGTGGAATTTCATAGCAACCACTCTTAAATTTTTACATATATGTTTTATATGGTGATCCCATCTAAAAAAAGAGTCAAAATGTACACCCAAATATTTGTATTTGTCAGCATTCTGGAGATGTTCACAATTACAATTTATGTGGTAATTTTTTATACAGTCACATGTATGACAAATAAGTTTTATTTGTCTTTGGGATTGAAGATAAGGAGATCTTACATGTAAAACAGCAGTTTTTTTAGCGTTAATAATTAGGCCTTTGTCATGAAGCCACTTTAATAGATTATTAAAATCTTCTTGCATTAAAAACTCTGCTTCTTCCAATCGCTTATGTCCAAATGCTAAAACACTATCATCAGCGTATTGCAACAGACATGAATTAGAGATCGCGCTAGACATATCATTAACGTACACATTAAAAAGTGTTGGGCCCAAGATAGACCCTTGAGGCACGCCACTATCCGTTTCGTATCTATCACTATATTTATCTTTAATTTTAACAATAAGTTTTCTGTTACTTAAATAGTTTTGTAGCATATTATTAAAAGGGCCATTAAACCCTAGCTTATTTAGTGCATCTAGAAGTTTATGATGGTCTAACGTATCAAAAGCTTTACGAAAATCTAAAAAAAGTAAGATTACATGGTTACATTTATTTAAGTTAATATTGACAAAATCAGATAAATCATTTATAGCATCATTAGTCCCAATCCCCTTTCTGAAACCATATTGAGTTTCACTGATTAATTTGTTATCATCAAGGTATTTAGTAACATGCATAGAGACATACCGTTCAAAAACTTTTTCGATACATGACAGTATAGAAATTGGCCGATAATTATTTAAATCTTTAAAAGAACCAGCTTTATAGATAGGTCTAACAATAGACATCTTCAGTAGATCAGGAACCCTCCTTGATTTAATTATATTGTTTACTATAATTGAAATTAAAGGGCTGACTTTATAAACGACATATTTCAAATCTTTGATCCGTATGCCATCTACACCTGGCGATTTTTTATCATTCATAGATGAAATTATATTTTCTATTTGTTTAGGAGAACTTAAAGGTAAATGAAAAGACACAAGCTGCATGCAATTGCCACCCGTGAATTTCAAGAACTTATGTATACAATTATGTTTAATATCATCTACTGAAGTTACAAAGTGTTTACCGATAATGTCTGCAGCGACCTTACCCGCGTTATTAGATGTACCGCTTACATATTTAATTATAGTATCGTCTAAGTTACGCTTAGAGGGTAACACCATCAAAGAGTTAAGTAGTTTCCAGTTACCCTTAATATCATTCTTTTGAAAATTTTTAAATTTATCATTAAAATACTTCTCCTTCGCTTTTCGTATTTCAATATTAATTTTATTTCTATATAATATGTAATCTTTTCGAATTTCCAGGTTAGCTGGTGCTTTTTTCCATTTTTTGAACAGTTTGTCTCTATACTTTATTTTATTTAGAATGTCATCCGTCATCCATGTTTTTATTCTATTTTGAATTTTAATCCTGTCAGTATTTCTGCGAACTAAAGAACTGTTGTACACAGAATTAATTATATCAACGAATTTCTCATATGCAGATGGATTATTATCCATCTTATTACCTAAGGTATCATAATTTATGCTATCTAACTTATATCTAATTAAGGCATTATCTAAGTAAAATGAACCAAGACTGTCATCCATCGATCGTTGGGATGAATTCTTGTACAACATATCTGCTATTGCCACATAGTGATCAGAAATTTTAGTTTCAATTACTCCAGAAAAAAATGTAATCAGGAAAGCCTCTAATAAAAATGTGATCTATACAAGATTTAACAATTACCCCATCTCTTATTTCCTCCCTCGTTATATCAGATATGCAACACATGAATCCCGTTGTATGTAATAAGGTTTGATAGTAACTAACTACAGTATTTTCCTTAGTAAGATCAATGTTCATATCTCCGATTAAGACCGCATTATTATTATTACAATTATGAAGAATATTTTCAAGATCATGTAAAAATTCATGAACATTTAAATCTGGCGGTCTGTAAAAGCATATTATCGTAAAATCATCGGTCTTAACGCCCAATTTCACTGAAACCTGAATGCATAATAGTTCACAACTTCAGACAGTCAAATCCAACATTATTCTTTCAGCACTGAGTGTGCTACGACAAAGAATTAAAATACCACCACCAGACCTAATATTCCGGACACAGTGATAGGAGTCATAGCCATTAATCTGATAAAAATTAATTAAACTTATTTCATTATCCGTAATGTTTATTTCCGTGAAAACTATCAAATCTACGTTACTATTACCTAGGTGAATCAAGAATTCATCCCAATGACCGCGAATAGTCCTAATATTTAAATGAAGTATACTCAGTTTCGATAAAAAGGAGTAATCTTGCGAAAATTCGTCTAGGTTCGAGTAGTAATTATCAATAGCCAAAAACCGGCCATTAAAAATATTATTTTCATTAATGTTTTCCATTTCAATAGAGATTCGAAAATATGTCTAAAACGCACAGATTACATAAGCTATACAGATTATAAGATTATACAATTTGTAAACATAATAAAAACATTTTATTTAGAAACATATAAATTTTATTTGTAAAGACTAATTTAATACTAATCGTTGTTATGACTAATGTCTTATCTACGCAAAAACACAGCATAACCGTTTTTGTTAAAGGGTTGGGAGAACATATAATCGATAGAACAAACGCTCGAATAAGATCGTAGGTGTAACAATGATATCAGTATCATATTATTTGATATCAATGTCGTCACCATAACAGAGATAACATTTTTGAGATAGGCTCGCAAGAGAAATACATCGTTATGTAAGTCAATTATCCTTATCAATTTAAAGCCAGTTTCTAAAAATAAAATATTTTTCATTAAACTATTATTCACTTAAAGAAATAAACTGATGCTTATAAACATAGAAAAGTAGCTGCTGAATTGGCATAAAATTAAATTAAGTGAAAGTTTTCCTTTTTTTATAAATTGGAACAGTAATACCAAGAATCTTGAGTCATCAATAACAGAATATGATAAATATAAAATGCAATAAAATGATAGAAATAACTAATACGTGAACTTACATTTACAGAACTGAATGTAAGGAACATAATAATATTATTACGAAACAATTCTATTATACTCTTAGGGATAACGCTATCATAGTTACAAATTTATATAACTCACTTGATTTTTTGCAGATCCGCCTCAGTGTTAATTTTAATAGCAAACACATCTTCACTTTTCTTAACAAATATTTTACCATTTCGTACCCAAACAAATTTATACTGAAGTTCACCCGCTTTTTGTTTCGTTTTATAAAGTAAGTCTTTTATTGATGTTACTAGATTTTCATTAATATACACTTTTTTGTCACTTCCATCTGCAAGAACCATATTATTTGTTAGCTTCTCGAGCTTTTTGCTGATCCAGAAATCTCGCATTTTTCTGCTGCTAAACTGCACTATGATCGGTGGTGAATCAGTCTTCCTCCTAGTAGGTAGTCTATGAACCGCTTCCACACCGTCCAAGCTGAAAGGAATATCTAGTTTATCAGCGATTTTCTGAAGAGAGTCATGTAAATTTTCCTTACGGTTTCCATCGGGGTGTAATTGTAGCCCGTGAATTTCAATATTTTTGTTTCAAATAAAACAATCCCTGATAGTTTTCGGCTTGAAAGTTTCTGGGTTCTCTGTTCGACGACACCAATGGTCCAATCTTTTGTTAGTTAAGAAATAAATACCACTGGAAGTCTCGTTTTTATTGCCTTGAACAGCTAATAGCTGATCCATCATCGCACCTCCAATGCAGGCTAGTGGTTTACCCGTACAAGTTTTAAAAGACTGACTAAAAATGAAAAAAGCTTTCTTAAGAGTCAAAAAAAATAATTATACAATACCTTTATAAGTTCTCAAGATATCAATTCACACAAACGATACAGTATTTACTTGTAATAAAAATGCAAAAATCACGAAACATTATATACACACAACTTCTAATACAAAAGCTGTTACTTTAAAAATAAATTTTCCTTTGTAAACAAAGTCTACCCATTTTTTAAAAATCCAATTCGAGGGGGCAAATAGGTGGACCAAATCTTTCTATGAAAATTCAAAATCTCAACAATATGTTATGAATAATTATATTTTAGGAGTCGAGTCCAGTTCATTTTATAATTTTATCGTTCAAATTCGATGCGAAATATTGTTGATTTGTCGCTGAACTTATTTTTGCAAATACGCGAGTATTTTTTTATTACTTGGTGGGTGTTTTTCCTTTTGGTAACGGCTATATAATCATTGTCTATATAATTTCACGTTGCTAAGTCGTAAATGTTTACACGCGCGTAACAAATTATATTCGGTACATCATATGCTTCGCCATCTATTGACGAATTCAGAAACTATAAAATCATACGATAAAAAATAATTTGTAGTAAATTTAATTTTATGTATTTGATTTAAATGGTTTTGTTTAAGTTATAAAATCTATGATAATAATAACACATTAGATTAATTTATCAAAGTTAATTTACATATCTAATATAAAAATTAATTATTTTTCATGATTAATTAATTATTATTAGCGTCACCATGCCCGCGGAAATAGTGAATTTTTTTGTCAACATTTTTAAAAATGTTGACAAAAAAAAGACAATGTGACAAAACCAAAACCTAAAACTAAGTAAATAGACGAATTTTCCAATATACTTACTAAAATATCAACCTTAAAATTGAGGTGGAATTTTAACAAATTGTAATCTTTATTTTGAAAACTTATTCTAGACACAAATTAAAAATACATGCGAGCGAAGCTGTGGGTAATAGTCAACGGTAGAATTACACCCGTTAAAAGTAGCATAATTTTAAGATACTGAAAAAGGTTTGCAAAGTGGTAAAGAACTAAATTTTATAATAAAATATTTTTAAAAAGGCATATTTCAAAACGTTTTCACTATTTCTCGACCATTTTTAGTGACTTGTGCTGCTGTTGTTATCATTGGTGTCATTTAATGACATTTTTTGGCGGTATTTATAAATTAAACAGACACGTATTTAGAATTCTATTAAAAATATGTTTACTTAAATTATACCCATTTAATATATGCTTACACATATTTGGTTTTTTATGCTTACACATATTTTATAATATTTTATGTTTTATAATCTTTTATCATTTGGGCGTTTTTTTTAGATGTTTAGAATACAAAAATTAAGATATTTTTGAAATCGATCATTAAAAACCTGATGTGAATATCACATGACTGCTTTGTACGCCTATTAAATTACATATACCCATATTTTAAATGAAATGTACATAAAATTTTATTTCATTAATAACTTCTGATTTTTTTCTATTGGATTATTATTTATCGTAAACATTTTTTTACAATCACAGGTTAATAATTATTAATAAATCAATATATCTAAATTAAAAAAAAGGAGATGAAGTTTGATTGGAACCAAGGGGTCTTCCCCTTGTAAGATCCAAATATTTCATTAATTAAAATTTTATTTGGCTATAACTCTGGAACCAGTGAAAATAAGTACCATTTATGATTTATTGTTGAAAAGCTCTCAACGAGAGATTATTACAGCAGTTAGGAAAAAGTAAAAAATCCGAATGTTTTGGATTTTGAGATTTTTGGACACAGTCGATTACAATCAAAATGGGAGGTGCCCAACTAGATGTTTTAGCAGTCCTAAATACAAATTTCAACATCCTACGACTAATATTTTTTGAGTTATGTGAGATACAAACGTACGTACGTGCGTACAGACGTTACGCTGAAACTAGTCAAAATGGATTCATGGATAGTTAAAATGGATATTTCCGTTGAAAACTGTGAACCAAAATTTTTTTCGATCACAATACTTCCTTTACTTAGGATGTAAAAACTGTTTCTTTTCAATGGATAAAAAAGTGAAGCTTTATGATTGTTAGAAATAGATTTTCCTATACATTTCTTTTGTTCGCGTATTTCTCTTAAATGCATCAGTTAGCGTTAACACTAACGCTAACAGTATTTACTTACTGTTCAATTCTTTTTTTTAAAAACGATTTCTGGAAAAAATTAATTAAAAATACTTTTAATTTTTTCTTTTGATTTATTATTTCTGTTTTTAAAATTCTATTCAAAAAATGGTATCCTATCTCTCTAACGCTGTAGTAATGTTGTAGTATACATTTTATTTTATGAATATAGTTTTAATATTCTATATTTTTATAACTTCGCCCAATTAATGAGTTAAAATTATGTAGCCGTTGCTACAATCTGAATATCATTGTAAGAAAACAAAATATACATTCATAAAAATAAAATTAAAAATACATTAATGCTAGCTAGCATCTCGTCGCGGCTTCGTCCGCTCTATATGGTTACTTGCTTATCCCGTCGCGGTCAATTTTTATTTATTTTATATGTTTTAGTCAAGTAACCGGAGGCAGGTGCAGCCAGTCGTGTCGCACATACAGTAACATTGGCCATGGCTGTGTTGATTTAGCCACCGCTTTACACTCCATCGCACCCCTTAAAAAATCGAAATTAAAAAAACTGAAAATAGTTTTTAGATATTTATCTGAAGAGAATTTGCAAACCCAAATCTACTAAATATCTCGTTAAGTATAATCGGAAATCGGGAAAAATTGTTCAAAATTATTTTCCCTTTCTTCACCTCTTACAAGGTCGAATTTCAAAAAATCTTGACACTGGTTTTTAGATATTCTCATAAAGATTACATATAACAAAAATCAGATTGATATCTTCATTTCTTTTCGAAATTTTATTTTTCAAACAAATATCAAAAATCCATTTAACCTCCAAATTTCAATAAATCCTTTAATATTCAATAAGCCATAAATATAATAATGAAGTGAAAGGATTAATCTATTTTTTCCTTAATGAATATCTTTAATTCAAAACTTCACCCTTCCTAGAGGCGAAGACATAATGAATATTTTTAATATCTTAGCCTTCAACTTAGTAGGTCGCTTGGTTCTCGCATGATGTGATAACAAGCAAATATATATATATATATAATTTCCGAATAACCGTGATCTATTAGGTCGAGAGTGTACCTGATGTAGCCAAAATTAGCCTTCAACCTACAAACAAATATCCCGTTTGAATTTTGAAAATCGGACGATTGTTTGCAGAGATATTATAAGAGCACCTCATTACATCTCCCAAACAGTGCTCAAGGGACACCCCGTTTGTTACCGGTTGATGGCAAAGATTGGGCTAACCTCCCACAAGGAGAGCTCGTTTACTTCACCACTCTAGCCTCACACGCAGTCACCACGGGAAATAACATTATTTTCAAACAGAAATTTTTTTTATTTATTTAATAATTTTATTTACTGTAAACTTAATTCTATTACTTTTGTAATATTATTCATTCATACAGTTCAAATCAGCTATTTCTTTATCTGTTGGCCTTCGGAACCACCGTAAGGTATTACTTCAGAGGATGAATGAGGATGATATGTATGAATATAAATGAAGTGTGAAATGGACTGTACAAGACTAAAGTCTTATACAGTCTCAGGTTGACCATTCCTGAAAAGTGTGGTTAATTGAACCTCAACCACCAAAGAACATCGGTATCCACGATCTAGTATTCAAATTCGTATAAAAATTTTTTATACGGCCTTAACTAGGATTTGAACTTTAAAACTCTTGAATTTAAAATCAGCTGATTTACGATGACGAGTTCATCACTACATCAACCCGTGGGTTGATGTAGTATTAGCCCGGTGGGACTAATTCGGACTAGCTCAGACAGAGGCTCAGAGTTTACAGTTCATTAATGTTTTTACTTCAATCGTCACATTTCCACTACTACAAATATATTTTTATTATCGTAATTTTTCGAGATAAATTAAATCTAAAAACATTCTCAGTTATGCCAAGAAAAATGGGTAAAAATTTGTTTTCCGGTTGACAGAGTAGTTTTTTTTATTTATCCCGAACAAACAAAAACCCTCTTCCTCTTTTTATAATAGTACATTTAGTATATTATTATAACTGTGTGTTTTTAATATTTAAATGTAGAAAAAGCTTTAAACATTAAGTAAATAAACTTAGGAATTACTAGAAAATTTATAAACCTGATTTTCAGGATCACATATTTATTAGTTGTTTTTTATATGAATAAATTAATCGATTTTGTAATTTTTTATGGTAATTAAAATGTGCATATATAAATATATGTTTCGCATATTAAAGTGTGTGTGTGTGTTCTTGCATGATTGTAGTAGCATTTTATTTATACTTGCATTATTTACATGGAATCTTGCCTGGTATAAAATACTATGAACCCGTTTTGTTTATTAAAAAAAAAAAAAAAAATACTAGCATAAACTCATGAATTATGTAAATTTATAATCCTAAATATTTAATATAATTTCAACCACAGTTGTTAAATTGTTGGCAAACTTGCGTCAAAACTATGTTCATTATCTTTCCTTATAATCGTTAATATTTTTTTTTAATACTATAAAATTAATATTTAATTTTGCTAGTTCACAATTATAATTATTGTTGCAGTATAATACGTTCTTTTTTTAATTTTAAATGACAGATAAGCAAAATATATTGAGGGAAAAAACTATTTCATAAACTTAAAAAATTATTAGTAAATAATAAGAATAATGATCTTTAATATGATAAAATGGTGTTATTAACTGACCATATATAATTTGCATATTATTTCCTTTCAAACTGTAAACTTCAGACTTTCAAATAACTTATAAAAATTAGTAGGTTAGGTTAGATAGGCCCAATATTTTTCAGTACTTTCTCATATTTACTCGTTTATAAATTTATGTACAACTAAATTTATAATATTAAAAAAAAAAAAAGATTACCGGTACTCTACCAGTATATTTTCGTTTTTTTTAAAAATAATTGTCCTGCATAATTATTAGGTTCCAAACGTAATTTATTCATATAGATTAGAAAAAGAGTCTCTCTTGCAATCATATTTTGTAACCTGTTTTCAAAAGAATTAAAATATCATGGGAAAAGTTATTTATATATTATTCATTTCAGTACTGCTTTAGACGTGATATTTAGCTATATTTAAATTTAGATGTAACACTTTAACGTTAGTAGAAAGAGATTTATTCATAATTTTTACAAGAATTAAGAAGTTATAATAAGAGTAGAAAAGGTAAAAAAAGGTTTAGTACAGTACAGAAAAGAGTAAGACAAAGACGTAGATTATTCATATTACGTTTTTAATTTCTACCTGGAAAAAAGTAATAAAATATGTTAATATAAAATAATGGCCAGGAAAAATAATTAGTTTTTATACGAGTATAAATAAATAACCCACTGGTGTAGTGGTTAACTCGTCATCACAAATCAGTTGTTTAACAGCTGATTATTGAAGTCGAAGGTTCTGAGATTAAAATCCTCTGAAGTAAAAGCTAGTTGCTTAAATACCGATTTGAATACTAAATAATGGATACCGGTGTACTTTATTGGTTGGGTTTCAATTAACCACACGTATCGAGAATGTAGGCCTGAGTCTGTATAAGACTATACGTAATTTACATGTCATTCATATCATCCTCATATCATTGGGCCGTGAAGGGGTTACATATTATTGACTAGTTGAACAGATTTCACAAAATACACATTAGGAATATATATATATATATATATATAATATAAATTAAATAATAATGGGCGAGTCATTAAAATTGACTGGATAAACATCGGTTTTTTCCGATAAAATTCGGGTTTGTTCGTTAATCGATTTTTATTTTCCTGGCATCACAGCTCTAAAACTATGCTGCAAGAAGGAAAGAATGGTAAGCAGTCAAGAAAATGGGGTATGAGTTATTTTTCCATTTCTCAATTTTCATGACCCAAGAACTTCATAAAAAAAAAATAAATGATGGGAATATTCGTAGATACTTATGAACGTGTGTTGACCATTCTGCAACTGGACACGCATATTCGTAGTCACATGCAATGTAAGTACGTGTCGCCACAATGTTGAATATTTCAGGCAAGCATTTATTTCGTCTGCTGGTGTCGATCGAGAAATTACAGGCAATGTTTGCCTAAAATCTTCTGCGAGCAATATCAAAGCATTCCCGAATGGTTGAACATTTCCACGCAAATCTCTTAACGATTGATCAAAGGCTTTAAGCGATTTTTTATGTGCCATCGTGCATTCATCCCAAACATTGAGTTTACATTTTTGTAATACTTTTCCCATACAGGGTGCTTTGGAAATATTGCACGTGGAAGTCTCGATAATTTGCATGTTTAAGGGCAACTTCAGAGCTGAATGCGCAGTCCTTCCACCTGATAACAATGTCGCAGCTATTCCAGACGAAGCAAGAGCTAAGGCTATGTCATTTTTTGATCGAACCGTTGCTAGAATCAATCTAATGAGGAATGTTTTCCCAGTTCATCCTGGCGCATCCAAGAAGAAGGTCCCCCCAACTCCGTCATTTATCATTTGCATTATGCGATCATAAATGTCTTTCTGTTCACGCGTTAATTTTGGGAATGTTTGATTGGACATATGACTGAAGATCCCCAATGTTATAACTCTGTTCACGGCGTAAATCCACATCAAATGAAGGAATCGCAGCTCGGGTGGGTGCTGGCATACTCAATTGACTAAGAACTTTATTTGCATTAGCTAAGCACTTGTCTTCAATATTTATCAGTGCTTCGTTGTAAATGCCTTCTGTAAATTCAGACAAAAGTGAATATTTAACCTAGCAAAGGATTTTTTGGTCATTATGTAGGGATATTATTTTCTGTGTATTTGGTTATTTCGACTTTTTTTGTTTGTATAGTCTTAAGTCTATCTGGGCTATAAGAAAGTTGGGTGTTTTATTTACTGTAAGTCATCCTTCTTCGTGGCTTTTCTTTTTGTTTTGGTGTTTTTTTTTTTTTAATAAAATACAGATGTTTTAGATGTTAAATATAATTCAAAGAAATTTGTTTCTTAATCAGTTGTGATTTTGTTTACATTGGCAACGGCCATAAGGGCTGTTTGTGATTGGTCGTTGTGTTTGACAGCGGCCATCTTGCATTGTTCTGATTGGTTTTCCTTTGTTTACATTTCCAAATTAAAAATAGGTAGATAGTTTTATTAAAAATAGATGAAAACAATCTTTGATGCGGGTTATATATCGTGCTAAAAATTTTTTTATCGTGTTTTTTTTTTTAATAAAATAGATGTTTTAGCTGTTTAATTCAAAGAAATTTGTTCGTTGTGTTTGACAGCGGCCATCTTGCATTGATCTGATTGGTTTTCCTTTGTTTACATTTCCAAATTAAAAATGTACAAAGTAAAAATAGATAGATAGATTTATTAAAAATAGATGAAAACAATCTTTGATGCGGGGTAAAATTTGAGCTCAATCGGTGCAGAATATTTTGAGTTTTGGAAGCGTACACAAACGAAATTATTCATTCTGTTCATCTATATATATAAAAATGTTACTTACTTACTTCCGCTTTCAGTTTTAAATACGCTCTATTATTAATTATTGTATTTTTCTTATTTTATTTATTTATATTTTAATATTATTTTATTTCGTGGAAAAATAATGTGATAATAAAAAATAATAAGTTCCATTAACTTATATTAAAATTAAAAAAAAAAAAAAAATATATATATATATATATATATATTTTATTAAACTACTTTACTACTTTTTATTAAACTTTTATATATAAAACTATTATATACTCAAGCGCAATTATAATTTTTTTATGAATTTTAAATTCATTAAAAATAGCGTGTTTTTAAAGAAGTAAAGTAGTAAGCGACTGCATAACGGATTTTAAATAGTGTAACAAAATGTTACGGAATTCATTCGGCCAGCAAGGACGTCGACAGTGAGTGCGGACAGTTAGGCGTTAGGAGTGATCCACTTGTATAGCGATCAGGGTTCCCCCGTTTATTACCTGTACCCCTTCTTCTAACATTAAAATCATAGACTGGTTGTCAGGCTGGTAAGGTAAAGTAGTGGGGGATACCGTGCCACGCTACCACCAGTTCTCGATTGTAACGCGAGGATAGCGACACGCGGTTTTGTTAGTCTTCAGGTAAGAGACTGTACTCTATATTGTTTTATTATAACGGTGTTTATTATTCTAGTTTACTTTTAACTGATTGTACGTTTTGGTATTTCGTTATAGTATAACATTGTTCTATACGTGTTATTAAATTAGTGATCAAATTTACCAGTGTACTCGACTTGCTGGTCATGTTTTGGGATTAATTATCTTTTATGTTCGTTACTGTTACAGTGCAAATCAGGTTTTTTTTCTTTTAGAGATTAGTTAAACGTAATTTTATCTCAAATTAATTAAAACCTTTATTACAAAAAACAAATAGTTTTTCCTAAATATTTATAATGAGAAGAATTTGATTTATCAGAACCTTAAGAATTTTCATTTTGACTGCCGTTTCATAGTGTTGTCTTCACAAATCGTGTTACTGTGAGTTTTCTTCTTTTTTTTTTTTGAGTAGATAATAAATTTGAGTGTTAATAAGTGTTGTACAGTTTTATTAATTATATAATTTTTTTATTAAGTATTTTTTTTATTTTGACCGCAGTTATCATAAACTGCAGCCTACAAACAATCATAAAATTTCTCTTTTTCCCCAACAAAAATCTCTCTTAGATTTAATTTCTATAATTAAATTTTCATATTTTTTTTTATTAGGTTTGATTTATTATTTATTATCTAAACTCATTACTTTTTATTTTCTTACATGGCCTACATTGTAAATCCTTATCGTATAATAAAAAAATATAAATTGTAATAATCATAAAGAAATACTTGTTATAATTTAAAGTACATGTATTTAGTATTGAATGATCCAATAGTCCAATAATGGTTTAAATGAAACCAATTATTATTAAAATTTTTTATATTTTATATTTTTGATCAAATTAGCTACCGGGATATAAGTTAAAATTCTATTATTTTTCACATACTACTAAAGTAAGATTACTTTTAAATTTTATGGTAATCATATTTATACTTTTACAAAAGGATTTAAATCCAAAGTAAAGATTTATTTCTTTTTTATACCTATAATAAAATTTACCTAAACACTAATATTCTGTTAGAATTAAAAAAAAAATTAACTCTAGGTTTAATTAATAGTTATTTTATTATAGATTTTACCATAGATTTTCTATTATTTTTATATGTTCAGTAATAAAAAAAAAAAATTATTTATTTATGAATTTTATAATTTAGATCTTTCTTTTTATATTTTGATTTTAAAATTTAAAAGTAACGGTAAATGACAAAAAAAAAATAAAAATATAACAAATCCGACTAGGTAAGGTTAGATGATTTATAATGGATGACCTTTATATTATTACTAATAATAATTATCTATTTGATCTTTCTCTAAATATAGATGTTTTAAATTTGTGTCATTTTTTAAATTTTTTTAAAAAATATTATGTCTTAGGATTAATTGGCACAATATTATTTTATTAAGCTGATTGTAGATTAGAAACATAGATTACAATTATATATTTTTTTTAATATTGGCTAGAAACCTAAATATATTTTCTAGATTAATTATATTTCTCAATTTTTTTCTCAATAATTTTAAATTAAAGTAAAGGTTTTTAAACGTATTTTACAGTTAAAAAAGAAAACAATAAGTCAGTGCGGATTATTAAAAAAATTTTTTTGACAAATTTTAAATAAATTTTTTAATGCATCCTTTGAAGTTTTCGTTATTGTAAATCACCTGTTTTATAATTCAGTAAGACTTTGATTAATATCCGGTTTAATTATTTGTCTATTGTCTATTTTAAGTCTTGAATTCATTAAGGACTTCGAACCCAGGAATGGTTATCCTATTTTCTAAGACTACATCGTTTTCTATACTATAATAAATAAATTACACACACACTCACTCTCCTCTGTCTCTCTCGCTCTTCCCCTCCCTCTTACTATTAAATTTAAATATGTTTTATTAAAACTGTTCTACTCTAACATTTGCCCTGAAACAAAAAAAATCTGATGTGGATACCACATGACTTCCTTGTACGTCTATTAAATTACATATACACATTCTTGCTGCACTTCCTTTAAACTTATTTCATGTGAAAGTGAAATACGATTCTTTAATAAAAATGGACATTTACACAATTACTAAAATATTAATTTTTATTAACATCAACTATTTATACAATTATTGTTATTAATTCAATAATCTTACCTGAAATATTAGGTTAGAGTAAAAGTCCCTTGATTACTCTTTAAATAAATTGTTTACCAAATAAACCAATAATAAAAACTGATTATTCTACACCGTAAGGTCAAAGTTAATGTTTGTAACAAGTATACAGGAGTTCACTAAACTGAATAGTTTAACCATTATAAACTTTTATTTATACGACACACCAGAAATCTGAAATATACACCAGAAATCTTGTGCATATGTGTCACTTGTGCACTAGTGAAAAAAAATTTTCAACTATCACTTTAAATTTAATACAATTCAAAAATGTACTTGATTTTTCTGTCAAGTAATTAACTAGAATTGTTTTTTTTTCTTTTAAATAAATATACAATTTTTATAAGAATTTGCTAAGAAAATCCAAAAATAATAACGGTTATAAATTATAATTTTCAATTAATATTAGTAATCAGGTTTCACCAAAAAATAAATAAATAAATCCAACCAAAAAAAATCAAAAAAAAATTAAATCACTAGAATAAATAAAAAGAAGATAAAAAATAAAAAATAAAGTTTAATTTTAATTCTTGGTTTATCAAAATGCAGCCATGTTATGGATTTAGTTTGGTTTGTTAGTTTTTTTTTTATTTTGTTTTTCTATTACTTATACACATATGTAATGCCTATTAAATTACATTTACACATTTTTAAAAGTACATAAAATTTTTTCAGTAATATTTTTTTTCTTCTTTTTTTTATTATCATTGAATTATTATTTATTGTAAAAATCTTTTTACAATCACTGGTTAATAATTATTAAATCAATATATTTAATTGAAAAAAAAGCAAAATGTTAAAAAAAAAACAAAAGGAGATAAAGTCTGATTTGAATCGATATGCCTTCTCTTTAAGAGCCAAATATTTCATTAATTAAAATTTTAATTTCGATTGCAATCAAAAGGTGAGGTGCACAACTAGATGTTAGAACAGTACTAAATCCAAAATTTAACAAAACAACTTAAGGCAAATCGTTATACGAGATACATATGCACGCACATACATACATACATACGTACGTATGTACAGACGTCACGCTGAAACTGTCAAAATGGATATTTCCGTTGAAATATGAAAACCAAAATGTTTTGCGGTCACAATACTTCCTTTACTTTGTACAAGAAAGTAAAAAACGATCAAATTATGTTGGTTTGAAAAAACCTTTTTCAAAGTTGTATATTAAAAAACCAGTTATCAATAAAGTTAAAATTATAATAAAATTATAATTAAGTGTTTATGATTAATGTTAATACATACAAATAATAACTTAATGAAATATTTTTGGTAAGTAACATATAAAAGAAAATGATAAAAAGAATTTGAATACTTTAAAATAACAATTTTAAAATGGTTAATTATTATTAAATATTTGTTTACATATTTAAGTAGAAGTGCTTTATATTTTTAATAAAAAAAGGTTCCAAAATTAAACATCTAATTAATAATTATTAAAAATTAAATATCGTCAGAGTAATATTGTTTCTATTGTTTTTGTTTTTTTTATTCGAGATATATGATATATTTTTGTTTTTATTTCGCTTTTACATGCGTAACAAGCTTTTTACTTTGAAGATGTATTTTTACATATAGGTGTTTTTAGTTTTTCAATTAATTTTTAACTGTCCAGTTTTTGTAGAATATATCGTACCCGGGCGATGATAACGTGAAAGTATTTTCCCCCTGAAAAAAAATAAAAAACAGAAATTTTTCAAGTTTAATTTTGTATAATTATTTGGAAAATCTTTTAGATCAATTTAAAAATAGAGATTGAAGTATAATAAGGTATTTTCTCATATACCGATATTATTCAAAAATAGCTTTTGTGTTGTCAAGTTTGACATTATTAAAATTATTTGTTATTTTTTAAGAACTGAATATTTTTTATTTAAACGTTACAAATCTGGATAAATATAAATATATAGAAAATATAAAAAAATTTTAGTAATCTTATTTACCAGCACCTAAAATCTTGCAGACCTCACAATTTTTTTATCTTGAAAATTCGTTTTTTTTGCCCCAATTAGCCGATAGATATATGTATATGTAATAAAATATCGTAAGTCATTCATAATCAACGCTCAGCAAAAACTGCTGAAAATAAATTGAAGAAGATTTCTTTACAAGTTCTTACGGCACATACTAAAAAAGGAATTTTTGAAGCTCCGAGTTTAAAATGCTAAAACGGAGGATCAATGATATTTACTATTTTTTTTTTTTTTTTTTTAATTTCTCGATAACAAAAAAGATATCATCTTGATTTTTGGTGTCTTTAATTTTCATGTTAATATATAAAAACCAATTTCTGTATTATTTTGAAATTCGACCTTAAAGGGGTGAAGAAAAATAAACAAATTTTGAACAATGATTGAAATTTTTTTTCCTTTTTCCGACTACACTTAACTAGATTTGGACTTGCAAATACTCTTCAATAAATATCTAAAAATAATTTTCGTGTATTTTTTTAATCGGTGCTGTGCATCGACCAACACTGCCACTGTTACATACGTTTTCGGTAATTGGCTAAAAAATAAAAAATTAAAAAAGATTTGCTCGACGGAAAAAGTAACCATACAGAGCAAGCGAAGGCGGGACGAGGATGCTAGTATTATATTTTATACAGTAGAATACGTTGGCTTAATTTTAACAGCGATGCCAAACTTAACGATTGGTTTATAGACTAATCAAATCGAAACCGTACGATTTGATCTTGTTATATAAGAAATATATTTGGTAATCACATTTACATTCGGTTTTGGGGTATCTCCACAAATCATAATAACATGGAGGTTTTTTGTAATAAATTTTATCAGTTTTTTATTTAATTTTCTCGTTTAAAACCCCTTTTTTAAGTACATGTGATTATGAACAAATTGTTGGTTATATTTTACGTACTACAATAAGAAACTATAATTTTTATTTATATATTATTTCCATTTCATAATAATTTGATTAAAATTAAATTTTATTACATTGTAAATAAAATTGAATAAAAAATTACAGGAATTATTAATTTTACATCGTTATTATTTTTTTCTAAAAGCCGCAATCAAAATATCTTATATCATTTTTAGTTTCCTTTGATAAAATTGTTGACGTAACCACTCAATAATAATAATAACAGTAATACAACCCAAAAGTGTTTGTATTTTAATCAGTGTTAGTTTATTATTAACTATATGAATAAAAAAAACACTACTAGAATAACTGATAAAAATTTAAGTAATAATATAAAACCAGATGTGTTGCTTTTTGACATCCGGGAAACATTAAGCTTTATCCATTATTATTAAGCAAATCTATTTTACTTCTAAGAAAATTAATATTTAATTTTTAAATATTACTTCCGGTTAAAAATTATAACAAAGAAAGAACTTGATAACAATATATAATAAGTAAATATATTGGGCTGATACTTTATAATTAAATAGTTATTTCTTTTGCTTTTTTCAAAAATAATCTTATTTCCTATCAGGAAATAAATGAAAAATAATTCTGAAATATTTAATATTATGCCATGCCTAGTCGGGATTCGAACCCGGGACCTCCGGATGAAAGTCCGAAACGCTACTACTCTCGCCACTCCGGCCAGCACTCTAGGAAAACTAGCAAATGAAAACGGAACCTTGATAATTAAATCCCAGTAACAAACAAAAAGCAATGAAATCATAATAAGTTCATTTTCAAGGTAATATGAATCATAGAAAAGTTGTACTAATCTATTGTCAGTATTGCTAATACTATTGTTTTGTAAATTATATTATTTTAATTCAAAGTTTATCATAGTATTAATCATTCTTAAATTTATATTGTAGTACTGTCTGACCTCTGATTTTAAGATATGTAAGAAAATATGTTTTTGCCCGTTCATCAAATATCTATAATTTTGGATAAAATAGTTTTAATTTAAATTAAAGATACAAACTTATTAATTTATAATCTAAAACATTTTATTTAAAGATTCATCATTGTTTTATTATCACTTTGATTCATTAAAAAAAAAAATTGTTATAATTTTAGATCTAAATTTGCAACGTAAAAATTTATTACATCTTTACAATAAACGATAATTTCACTTTTTAATGGTTTATAAACTTTACGTCATACGTGGAGTGCTTAAAAAGTTAATGTATTGTTATAAATTAAAAACACTATGACAGAACGATTTAAAATTACGTGTTAACAATCTTTATTACATTTTTTTTGTTAACAGTTTACTTTTAATGTAAAACAAATGAACATAATAATTATTTTTATATTTTTAATCTGTAACCAATCTTGATATATATTTATTAGGAATTACGATGTGGCGATGTGGTTGAGCCGTATTTTTTAGAGACCAAAAATTAAAGAAAAATAAAAAATACCTAATAGGTATTCACTCGTTAAAATATTTTTCTGTTTCCTTTTTACTTCCTTGTACGAAGAAAAAGAAATTTTGTGATCGCAAAAAATTACGGTTTTCAGATTTCAATGGAAATATCCATTTTAACCATCCTTGCATCCATTTTTGATTAATTTCGGCATGACGTATGTATGTATCTCACGTAACTCAAAAACGATTAGCCGTAGAATGTTGAAATTTTGGATTTAGGACTGTTGTTACATCTAGTTGTGCATCTCCCCTTTTGATTGCAATTGACTGGACCAAAAAGTATGTAAAAAAGCCCAAAATTAAAAAAGTTATTAATGAAATAAAATTTTATGTACTTTTCATTTTAAAAAGTGTGTAAATGTAATTTAATAGACGTACAAGGAACTCATGTGGTGTTTATGTCAGACATTTTTTTACTGGATTATTATAGTAAATACTCTAAATTGCATTAATACGAAATATAATTGACTTTTTAAAATTATATAAAATACTGTAAAATTAATTTTAAAAAAATCAGAAATTAAAATACTCATTCTTATTTAATTCAGCTTGAACTAGTTCAAAAGTCTGTCTTGTTCATTTTAAACGAGTCATTTACGAATAATGTTATCTATCATCATCAATATTTAAACCTACCTACCAATCCTATATTTATTTCAACATCAATAAAATCAACATCGATTAATTATTACATTTTTATAACTGCCTTCATAATTCATTCGTTATGTAACGGTACATTATATATGTTTAAGGTTAAATTCAATTGAAATAATTGTATTTTTATTTTTATTCAATTTTAATATTCATTTATAAAATAATGTATAAATATATGTTTTTTTTTAAACTCGTACTAAAAAGAAAAAAAATTTTTAGTTTTACATAAAATTTTCTGATAAAAAAATAGCCACTATCAAGAACTTGCTAATCTTTAATTTGGTAACAATTTTAAAAAGTTGAAATATAAGGAAAAAAATTGATAATTAACTATTTTTATTTTTTAAGTGGTTTAATTTGTTTTTAATTTTATCCTTGTAGAGAAATAATAAAGGTAGACATTGCCTTGGTCTATGTAGTATTTAAAAAATAAAGGAAGATAAATATTCAAATTTTAAAAAACATATTGAGGTTAAAATTCGATTTACTTAAAAAAAACTAAAATACAAAAAAAATGGTTGCCTATTAGAAAATCTTTTTATTTATTTTTTCATAAATCTTAAAACTGCAGCTTGATAAAAAGATTATAAAAAGACTGCCACTGTGCGCACAGAGCTCACGAGCTCTGAAATACAGAAAATTATCAATTTTTTTTAGGTTTTACAATTAATTTTTTTACATCAAAATGATGACAGTCATTTGTTTGTTTATACCATTGCGCTATAAAAATCTGATTTAAAGTAATTATTTATTTATTTTTTTAAAGAAAATACAAAAGTAAACTGCCAATTATACAGCCAATAATAAAAAATATTTTTTGTGGCATACCAAAAATTTCAATCGTGACTGGTATTCAAACCCAGGATCTTCAGGATGAAAAAAATGAAGAGAAGATATTACTCTGCTGTGAAGGTCGGTAGAGCGGTGAATAATAGTAACTAATAAATGAGAAAAATCTCTTCAAATTATCTACGTAGAAAATGTAATTTTGCCTTAAAAATAAAATCTTCCACATAAATCTACGAAACATTCTTCTAAGACATAATATTGGAGTCATTGAAACAATTTCTTTAATAAACAAGGCTTGATTATAGATTTTAAAAAATGAATTGAGAACATTCACCTTTCTTTCTATGAATTTGGTAATTACTGGATAGAAAATAAAAAAAAAGATATATTAATTCTGTAAAATTATATAAATATTATTTAATTAATATATTCATTTATTGAGCTTCGTGTTTTCATGATTGGCGTTATGAATAATTACAGTAGGAGCATTAGATTCATAACATGAATGTAGGAGCAAAGTTTTCTTGTCGATCAGACAAGGTGGAAAAGGTATGCCCTAAGCATGCCGTCAATTAACATACTTTCTTTTTCTCCGTAATCACCGTTAGATATTACTTCAGAGGGTAATATATATGAATGTAAATGAAGTGTAGTCTTGTAAAGTCTCAGGTCGGCCATTTTTGAGACGTGTAGTTAATTGAAACCGAACCACCAAAGGACACCGAAACAGAACCGGAAGGTTAACAAGAACACTCAGTAAAGTACATATTTCTGGATAACTTTCGTGACAATTAAGGAGGCACCTCGACGACCAGTTTCTGTGACTGACGAGAAATATAGAAAGGAGGTGGATGGTTTACTTCAAAGTGATTGGCGAATCACAAAGCAACGCATTGCTATTCAGTTAGGCATATCTAAAGAACGAGAAGGCCATATTATCGAGGAGTTGGGTTACCGTAAAATCTATGCAAATTTGGTACCGCGTAAACTCTTTGATGGCTCACCGCAAGCTGAAATCTGATCCTATTTTTCATCCGTCATACTCGCCGGATTTAGCTCCTTGCGAACTTCCACATCTTCCCTTATCTAAAGAGAGATGTCTAAGGTAATCATTACAGCACCGACGATGAGGTTAAGGATGTTTTGGTCGTTTGGATCCGAGAAAGACCACCAGAATTTTTCAGTGACTGAATACAAAAACTTGTCACACATTAGGAAAAGTGTATCAGTGTAAACGAGGATTATATTGAAAAATAAATATTACATTTTGTAGCTAATGTATTGTACTTTTATTCATTTTTTTATTTCATTCCATTATCTCTTTTCCTTCCCATGCTACAAATATATGTGCAAAATTTATCAGCCGAGGCTCGTATGTTATTCCTAAATGTAGTAAATTATTTTAAATTTACTAAAAGTTATTCCTTTAGGTATGATTTATCGAAACATTTTGATTTTTTCATTATCTATCGTAGATGAAAAGTTATAGGTATTTGTTTATCGCACGCGCATATTGAAACGGTGCCACCGGCGGCTACCTTATTGTTTTTTTTTAATGTAGAATTTTCCGCTTTACATTTTTGAAAAACGTGTTTTTCTATAAAATCAATATTGAACGATCTGCAGCAAAGAGTAAAAAAAAAAATGGTTCTTAAACTTTATTTTGTTTTTAAACAAATATCAGAATGATAGTGAGTATCTCGACTTTTAGTATGTTAATAGAAACCCACCGGGTTGGTCTAGTGGTTAACGCGTCTTCCCAAATCAGCTGATTTGGAAGTCGAGAGTTACAACGTTCAAGTCCTAGTAAAGCCAGTTATTTTTACAAGGATTTGAATACTAGATCGTGGATACCGGTGTTCTTTGGTGGTTGGGTTTCAATTAACCACACATCTCAGGAACGGTCGAACTGAGAATGTACAAGACTACACTTCATTTACACTCATACATATCATCCTCATTCATCCTCTGAAGAATTATCTAAACGGTAGTTACCGGAAAAAGTCTAAACAGGAAAAAGTTACCGGTAAAAGTCTAAACGTATCTAAACAGGAAAAAGAAAGTATGTTGATAGAACCTTTTCCATCTGGTCTGATAGAAAGGAAAATTTTGCCCCTATATTCATGTTTTGAATCTTATGCTCCGATTCTTGAATATAGAAATTTTGTAGAAAGTTACAAATAATACCCAGTTTTGTTTTAATTTTATTTATATATCCATGATGTTTTATTAGTGGCGATAAATTAACGGAACTGCCTCAGGAAGTTTTATCATGAATCTGGACATTGCTAATGTTTCAATAGAGGTAGAGTTTGTTACATGACAATGTTTGGTATATTTACAAAGTAAATATACCAAAATTAATATTTTCTATTTAATTTCTTTTTTTAGCGTAAAATTATTTATTTATTAATTTTTTTACTTCCTTGTACAAAGGAAACAAAAGTATTGTAATCGCCAAAAATTTCGGTTTTCAAATTTCAACATAATGTCCATTTTGAGTACTTTTGGGAGTGACGTCTGTGCGTACGTGTGTATGTACGTATCTCGCATAACTCAAAAACGATTAGTAGTATAATGTTGATTGCAATTTATTGGACCAAAAATGTCCAAAAAAGCCCAAACTCCAAACAATTTGATTTTTGACTTTTTCTTATCGGCCATAATATGCCCTCATTGATAGCTTTTCAACGATATACATTATACTTATTTTCTTTGGTACCAGAGTTATAACCAAGTAAAATTTTAATTAATAAAATATTTGGATCTTGCAAAGGGAAGGTACATCGGTTTGAATCCGACTTCATTTCAATTTTTATTAACTTTTTTTTTAATTTAAATGTGTTGATTAACCTTCGATTGAAAAAACTATGAAAAATAATCAGAAGTTATTAGTGAAATAAAGTTTTATGTACTTTTCATTTTAAATAAATGTGTATATGTAATTTAATATGCGTACAAAGAAGTCATATGGTGTCCAGATCAGTTTTTTTAAAATTGATATCGTATTTTTTTAAATTATTCGTCTGTTTAAATAAAAACATATTTTATTCTTATCTGTACACAATAATAATAATAATATAAATTTTTAGGATGTCTTTCAAACTTATTTTTATAATTTTTAGCATTTGTATGTAAATTTTTCTGTTTAAAATCGTATCACTTTTCCAAACCAGTTTGTGGATTTTGTTTCTAATTAAAGTTGAACTTCTCAAATTTATGTTTAATTTTAATAGATATTATATATACTAATTTTGTCAGACATAAAGTGTCTACAAAATTTACTAAAACGCTTTATTTGTTTATTGGTAAATTAACAAAGATATTTTTTTCGAAATCTAAAAAATTCAATTTTCCGATAAAACCTTTTTCGTACTTAGCCCATTTTTCTTGAAACCTAAGTGAGATATAGGTTATGACCACTTATATTCAATTTATTAAATCAAAAACCATAAAGAAGCACCAAATTTACCTCTTGATTTGTACCTAAAAATTTTAGAATGTTTTAATTTCACAGAGGAAGCAGAAAACAGGGCTAAATATTTCACGAGTCAAAACTCCTTAACGAATCGTTTTCTCGCCTATCTTTATACGAACGTTTGTTTTATTTTTGACTGTAGAATAATTTCCCGAGAGATTGCCATATAATTTGGAATCACATGTAGATCTTGTCAAATTGTCTCGCGATTAAATTGATATCGACATTAGTTAATTCAGATCGTGTTATTAAAACTTTTATCTGTAACTTCGATATCAACAGAAAACAGCAAACGAATAATCGATTTCCTCCTACTAATATAACGAACGTAAACAATAATTATAATGAAATTTTATATGCTTGAATATAGTAGTTTTAATGGCAAAGAATTAAGATATAAATTATCGATTAATACTATATCACTTTATCTTGATGACTGTAAATCTCTTAAGTAAATTTGCATTAATACTTTTTTAATTTAAATAAAGAACTTTTATTTAAAAATATTTTTTTACTTAAAATCTAAACTTATATGGTTATTTCTATTGTTAAACAATAATCATGAATTGTTGATTATAATAAAAAAAATGTTGTAAATTGTATTTTTTTTTTAGAGAAATGTTTATTTCTAATTTAAAATTTAATTTGTTTTAAATGCTTACTTACATATTTTACAACTACCAGAAAACAAAGCCCGTAGTTTTGTCATCCATGGTTTACTTTATTTCATTCTGATAATAAAGATAAAAAGTGAACTAACTGAAATGGGAAATCCTAGAATATGTAGAATTTCAAAACAGAATTTTATTTCTATACACTACTGTTTTTAACACATTTCGAAATGAGAAATTTTGTTTTAAATTACAAGGGTAATGTATACCTGTTGTTAAGCGAAGATATCATCAGGCACACGTTGTAAATAAGTTATCAGTGGATAAATTATTTTCAAATTTTAAAAATTAATTTTTTAATAAATAATTTTACTAATAATAATTATTATTTATTAGCAATAATTTTTGATTATTTGTTCTCTAACTATTTGTAAAAAACATTGCAAAGAGTCTCAACGTGTTAAATGCGCTATAACTCACCTTCAACCTATGGTTTCCCGTTGTATGTGACCAGGCATATCCTGTAATCTACCGTGGTTATAATATTTATGATTAACTACAGTATTAGCGCTATACATGCCATTATTTCTTCAAGCAACATCCCAAATTCCGGTTTTAAAGTAATTCGGCGATAACAAGTTTTTTCATATCTCCCTGTCAAAAAGAATAATACATCTTTTTCCCATCGTTCATCATCTCACCCTACAGATAATAACATAATAAGTAATAACTAATATTAGTTGTGGTAATAGTATTAACATGTATGGATTGTAATAATAAAAATTTGTATTTTCATTCATGGTTTCCTTCAACAGTTTAAGAGGATCAATACCTTATCTATCAAAATTAATTCTTCTTTTTTTCGTGATCTAATGTTGTGTCCAACCTTTTCAATGTTATAAAATATTTAATTATTTGAACCATCTATGGTTGACATCTCGCTTTGTTCGACATTTTTTTTATGAAAATTTATATCTTAAGAACGGATTGAAATATTTGGTAGAAATTTTATATTCATGTATCCAACAACATCTTCTGCAAAAGAAATAAGTTTGAGAATTTTTACCTTAAAAAATTTCAATGTGACGGCCATTTAATTATTTTAATCATTAATATGTCCGTAAATATATCAAATTGTGTTTTTATTAGATAAAATGTTAAATCTTTTATTGAGAACAACATGACATTTTACCTGTCTAAATCGATTGATAAACAACTGAGACAAAAGTAAAATTGTTAAATGAATTGTAAAAATCATTCAGTTTAATTTTGTGCCTTCTTTTATTAACTTTAATGATGCAATATAATAATTGCTATTATTATTAAGTGAAAATATTATCAAACCGCAAATTTTTTATTCAGTCAGACAATTTTATGCCTGTTGTATTATTTTTATTATTTTTAATTATTATTGTTATTACCATTAATTCAATTAGTGGAATTTGGAACAATTTTAAAATGTTTAAACTTATTTATTTTATAAATGTGTATGTGAAAATAACATTTTATTAGCATATCTCAATCCGTTCTTAGATATAAATTTTATTGGAAACAAAAACGGCGGGCAAAGGAAAAATTAAACCAATAAGGCATTTGTCTACATGAAATTTTTGTTTATTTCGATATCCTAAATCAGTTCCATCAATCTGGGAAAGGCTCAGCAACTCATGTAACACTAAATAACAAAAATACATCGACAAATTTATATCATATTTTTGATAAGTGACTCTACATAATAAATATTGATCTTCTCCAAATCTTTCACGTCATTTAAATAAACCGTATCTTTCATAGCATCATATCTCTAAAACTACGATGGCTGTAAAAATAAAAAGTTTGGGGTCAGTATTTCTAGAGGTTAAGGGTGATTTTGAAAGTAAATTTTCTCAAAATTCTGCAAAGATAACCGCACTTTATATTAAAGCTCAGTACATGCAAGCGTGCTTATCTTACCGGTTAAAAAAAAGGATTTGCCTCAAAATTCTCCTTTCCTCAAAAATCTGAAAAAGTTTATTTTTTTTAATTATTGCAGATTTTTTAACAGGATTTTTCTTCCTAAGCATGGCAATGATGAATGATAACCGAAAAAGATACTTTGGGGGGCAATATTGGGGATGGGGAACCAATAAAATCTTAAAAATATAGAATTTTTTAAAATCTTTTTTGATCTGTTTAAACTTTTAATAAATATTACAATAAAATTTCATCATAATTCACTCCCTAACCCCAAAAGAGAAATCTTAGGTAAAATTTTATTGGTTGTACATTTTTTTATGAAAGTTTTTTCCATTTAACATAGTAAACGTATAAAAATCAAAAAGTGTTCTTTTAAGGTGATTTTGGATGTGGGGAACAGAAAAATTTAAATAATCTGATTTTTCCTATTTTTTATTTTTTTTTAGTTTATTTAAAAATATAATAATTTTACAATAAATTATTTTATTTTACAATAAATTATCTACCCCCCCCCCCACCTAAACCACAAACCCAGAAAAAAAATTTTAGGTAAAATTTTTAATGTATTATTATTATTTTTCCACTATATAAGAATACATAAATAATCTGTGCTAGAAAAGTATTACAACTTGTCAGTTTTTTTAATATTTCATTTAATTTTTTATTTCTTATTATTTAAGTCATAAACTAATCAGTACATAATTTTTTTTTTAAATTTGCCGCAAATAAACAGTTAAAGCTTATTTTAAATTTAGATCAAATTTCTAAAGTTGAAATTTAAAAATACTTTTCTATTTGCGGTTATTTGAAGTCGTTTTCATTATTTTTGCTTTCTTTTTTAAGTTAATTTTATTTCGTAAATAATTTTAAATAAAACATTTTATAAAAGTAATAAACCATATAAAGATCTTAAAAAACCAGAATCTTTTTTTAATTTAAATATTTTCGATCTTATCTGATTAATTATTTTATTCATTGTGGCCATATTACTACATTAATCTTCTTATAAAAAATATCATCTGTTATTCATTTTAAAATACTTAAATGATAATAATATTTATGCATTTATTTTTTTTAAATAGAATATAATATCGCTGATGTTTTTGTAAAATTCAGAAACAAGTTTCCAGAATCAGAATATAAAACGTAAGCTGTCGAAAATCGGTTGGCGCCTGTAAATAAACATCAAAATTATGTCTACAATATTAGATAAGTTTCTCACGTTTATATTCATTTGTATTTATAAATGAGTTACTTTATTTTTTACGAAAAAAGAGGAATTCAAATAGGTTGTTGTTTATTTTATTATATTCTTGTTTAAGAACCTGTTACTCTATACTCATTAAGATAGTTTCTGTTTGTTTCACTACAGTCATGCAAGGTATTTTTATTTTATTGTTTTTTTTTTTATAAGTTTATCACTTTTTTAACCCTAAATTTAATAAAATATTTAATAATATTTCAAATGAAATACTTATATTTGTTTTTATTAAATATTTATTATTCATTATGTTTGAAATACGAACATACTTCGTTTCTTGTAAATTACATTTGTTACTTATGAAGAAATTAACATTAACATGATTTAATTTAAAAAAAAAAAATATTAATTCCTCATTTTTGAGGAATGAGCGACCTGAGACAGTAAGACAACTTCATTTACATTCATACATATCATCCTCATTCATCCTATGAGGTAATACAATACCTTACAGTGGTTCCGGAGGCTAAATAGAAAAAAAGAGAGAAAAACAAATTGACTGGAAGTGATTCCCTTTTTTTTTTACAAAACATACCTAGGTTAGTGACTAGGCGTAACATTTAAAGTTATAATATTGAATGAAAACATATATATTTTCCCATCGAGATTTTTATTGCTTTGTTGCTTGACCTACCTATCTTTCAAAGACCTACAATATGAGCCGTGCTTGATTAAAATTAAATAAAATGGATATTTTCCTCTAAAATTTTTTTTTGACATGATAATATAAGTATTCTAGAATAATTGCAACCAAATACTACTCGGTAGAACGATCGCTTGGGTTAGAGTAAAGTTGTACAATAACCGTCTCTAGGAGTAACAATTTCAATTTTTCAAAAACTAATTAACCTTTTGGGCTGAAATTTGGACCTTTTATTAAGGACATCAGTACTCACATTTTGTAGCAAAATCAAAGTAATATATGTATTGTTGCAATAGTTATTTTTTATTGAAAAATAATTTTTTTATGCAATTATCTCAGAAACAAATTATCAAATTTTAATCTACCACGGCTCTGAAGGTTTTTGAAAGATCTTATACTTTCCATGAAAACCTTTTTCGACAGCATTTTAACTTTCCAGTACAGACATAAAAATGTCTTTTTCATCTTCAATCATCTACAAACAACAAACTAATGAATATTTGGAGTGGAAAACATACAGGTTTTCATTCTCTATTATTACTTTACACATTACACCTAGTAACGTGTAAATAACATTGCAAATATGCAAAGATCGCAATTGTGAAAATGTTGGACTATTAATAGTATAAGTTGTTTGTATATCCAGTAACTTAGAAGATAACAGAATATTATATCTATAACAGAATATTCGTCCGGTCTGTTCACCGTAAAATTTTGCATAGTTATTGCAATATAAATAATGATATTTAATTATATTATAATAAGCGAAGGAAATATTCTATACTTAATGAAGGTTCGGTTTACTGTAAAATGATAGTAATTTATGTGTTATTAAATTGTATGACAACGATTGAAAACTATGTATTGTTTTTTATTAACTTTGTACTCTAACGGGCATAAGAAAAAGTAAACTTTAATAGAAACAGGAATGTTGAAAAATATATTCTTTAGTAATGTGTGGTTTTCTTACAGGAAAATTGTTAGACATATAATTTTCCTGTAAGATTTCCATCGTGCGTATGTTTTTTTTTTTTGTCAAAGTGATTTATTATTTGTTTTTATTTGTATTTTACAGAAAAATTGGCTCGTAAGTTTTTCTGCTATTTTATAATGTAGTTTAAGAGCAAAATAATATTCCCCCGACTTAGTGCTACAAAGAATTTTATCTAAATACGCCATACAGTTTTTTTATTATTAATTGCTTCATTATGAAATATTTAGAATAATTATGAAAAAATAAAACATCCAGTAAAAAAAAAAATTGGTCCGATCGACCCACTTCATAAATTAAGTTTTTTACCTTTTAAATTATGCAGTATTAAAGTTATTTCTTAGCAACAAATTTCGTATCCCAGTTTACTACCTTGAACAAATGACTTTTTTTGTCACCAAAATGATGCTGTGTTTAAAGTGTAAATGCTAAAAAAAAATTGAGTCTTATTTTACTACCCTCCTTGATCGACAGTTACATGTGTAGTATTTTTAAATGAACCACAATTTGAAAAACAGAAAAAGTATCAAAAATTTAAGAAATTATTAAGTCGGGTCCCATTGTGGAACTCCCATTTTTAAAACATTTACAAGATGTTTGCAGTAATACACTAGATACAGTTGAATTTTTAATCTTGAAAGTTATAGTTTAAAAAAATTGATAAGAATGGGTCCCATTCAACCACAGTTATTTAACAATAATATAAAAAAGAAATTGGTTCCGTCATCCTGTTGTTCGATATGGTCGAAAATCAAGCATATCATATCTGCATGATATATCATATCAAATCAAGCATATCAGTCTTGGCTTGATTTTCAACCATATCAGATATATACATATATATAAAACCAGATATTTGTGCTAAATTGCAACTTTTTTGGTCAACAGGATTTCGAATCTAAAAGTAAGAACTGAATAGAAAAATTGTTCAACATCTCCCCATTCTAAATCCGATTGAATTAAAACATCGGAATTTAAAAATAATTAATAAATACTTTCTGAAGCTAAATTTTTGTTTGACCGTTATAAAAAATAAAAAAATTACCCCTTCTCTTTGTTTTAATTTTGTTCAAAATTTAATGCCACCAATGTCCGATATAGGTAATATATCGTCCGATAGTGGTAATATTTTAAGCCATTTTTGAAGAATTGTTGTTGAGCAGTCAAAAGATTTTAATTAAAAAATCTGATGTGGACACCGCATGATTTCCTTGTACATCTATTAAATTACATATACACATTTTTTTTAAAGAAAAGTATATAAAATTTTATTTCATTAATAACTTCTGATATTTTTTCTTTTTTTATTGTTATTATTGAATTATTATTTATTGTATTTTTTTTTCACAATCAGAGGTTAATAATTATTAATAAATCAATATATTTAAATTTAAAATAAAGGTGCAAATATAACAAAGGAAATGTAGTATGATTCTAACCGATGTGCCTTCCCCTTGAAAAATCCACATTTTCATTATTTAAAATTTTATTTGGGCAATGAAAATAAGTAATTTTATTTGGGCAATAAATAATAAATAACCACTTATATAAGGTTGAAAAGCTCTCAATGAGGGCTTATTATTGCAGTTAATAAAATGTCCAAAATCTACATTTTTTTTGGATTTTTTTTACAGACGTCACGCCGAAACTAGACAAAATGGATTCACGGATGGTCAAAATGGAAATTTCCGTTGAAATATGAAAACCGAAACTTTTATGCGATCACAATACTTCCTTTACTTCGTACAAGGAAGTAAAAATTTTGCCCTATAATTCCCATTTCCACAAAGCTCGACAAAAACTATATTTTTATTTATTGTATACTTTTAAACCGAATTTTTTTTAATGTCTTCTTAGATATAATAGTAGTACTAACGATTCAAAAAAAAAATTATGGGGGAAATATTTTGAGTGGGGGACCAGATCAAAGTTCAAAATATCGATTTTATTTTGTTTTTAAATACTTTTTTGGTTATTTAAACTTTTGAATATTCGTAAAAGTTTCGGTAATAAACTTTTATTAATAATATTATAGTCTCAACGTAGTTCATCCCCTTCATCAGAAAAGTTATCTTTGTTAAATTTGTATTGGTTGTACATTTTTCAAGTTATATTTCTTTTAGTTTCTTACATCTAACATATTAAAAATAGAAAAAAAAAAAAAAAAAAAATTCTTTCAAGCTTGATTTTGAAAGTGGGGAACAGAAAAAAAAATTTAATCTTAAATTTTTTTTGGTTTATTTAAACATATAATGATAATCTTACGTCATCATAAATTACCCTTGGATAACTTTTTTCATATGTAATTATTTTTTCTTCCGTGTATGAAGTAAAGGACGTATTGTGGTCGTGAAAAATTTAGGCTTCCAGTTTTCAACGGAAATATTGAATTTTGACCATCCCTTTATCCATTTTGACTAGTTTCGGCGTGCAATCTATGCGTTCGTACATACGTATGTACGAATGCCAATTTATTTGGATTTGTTATTTTTTCATAACTGCAGTTATATAAGCCCTCATTAGAACTTTTCAGCGATATATCATAAGTGGTATTTATTTTCACTGGTTCCAGAGTTATAGCCAAGTAAAATTTTAATTAATGAAATATTTGAATCTTACAGGGGAAGGCAGATCAGATCGGTTCAAATCAGACTTCATCTTTTTTCTTAAACTTTTTTTTAAATTTAAATATATTGATTTATTAATAATTATTAACCTCTTGATTGTAAAAAAAAATTACGATAAATAATAATTCAATAATAACAATAAAAAAAAGATATTGAAAAATATCAGAAGTTATTAATGAAATAAAATTTTATGTAGTTTTCATTTTAAAACAGAAAATGAATACATGTAATTTAAGAGGCGTACAATGAAATCAATGTTGTTCACATGAGATTTTTTTTTGTAACAATTCTTTCAATGCCTAGGAAATAACAATTCCATATTATATAATAATTTTATTTTATTAACTCTTGATCTCAGATAGACTTTAAACTGTTTTTTGATTAACTGTGTCAGATTATTGAGAAGCACACCCAGTTTTAATAAAATGTTTTTCATATGTTAAATATAATTACAAATAAAACTAGCATTTTTTAAAATATTTAACAAATGAATATTGGTTTTTTTGGGTGGGATTGAAAGGGATAAAATAATAGGAATAATTTTTCTTTAATAAAATTTTGTTTAGATAATTTTTATAAAAAGTATTCATAAATATTTTTATTAAAATTACATGTAATTACTTTATGGTATCTCTATATAAAATCGTATCATACCGTACTGATTATTTTTAAAGTTCATAAAATTTATAAGATTAAAAATAATAAGAATATTTACATAATAATACTCTTTCATATTTTACAACTTTCTACTGATATTATCAATATTTATTTAATATAATGTCATTCATATTTATTTAAAAATAAAATCGTGTTAGATATTAACTTTCGTTTAAGTATAATTTCAATATCATTATATCAAGAAGAAAAACATCACGATTGTCAAAAATGTAATCAACACGTAATTCTTGAAAACAGCTTTTATTAATAACTTCATGAATGTGAATATAATAATCTAAGACATTTAAATTAATGATCTTCATTTTAAAAAACATAATGCGATATTTTTAAATCACTTTTTTCATGGGTTTTCCCTGTATATTTACTTTTACTCAAATAATTAAGAGGTAAAAGGTTTCTAATATTTTGGTTACACCAAAAAAAAAACCTTACGATTGACAATAAAATAAAGAATATTTAATTCTATGAAAGATTCATTTTCCATACATAATTTTTCTAGAAATGCCTTGATTAATAACAGCACAGTGGTTTATTATTATACTTTCTCTAACCGCTTAAATTCCCTTTCCGTATTCCGCCGATCTACGTGGCGGAGTCGTAGTGTCTTTCATCCGGGAGTCCCAGGTTCAAATCCCGGTCAGGCATGGAATTTTACGTGCGCTACAAAATTTAAATTTCATATTCCCATGTCCAAGCTTCAAGTTTATTTGAGGAATAAATCAAACAAATTTAATTTAAAACTGAAGGTAATTGTTCGCTCATGTTATGTGAACGATGAGTAATCAAAATTAGTAGGCGAAAAAATTAGGTTTTCAGATTTCAACGGAAATATCCATTTTGACCATCCCTGAGTCTATTTTGACTAGCTTCAGCGTGACGTATGTAATTTTTTGAGCTGTGCGAGCATAACTCAAAAACGATTAGCTAGGATGTTGAAATTTTTAATTTAGGACTATTGTAACATCTAGTTGTACATCTCCCCTGCTGATTGAAATTGACGGAGCAAAAGTGCCCAAAAAAGCCCAAAATCCAAAACATTTGGATTTTGTACTTTTTCTTAAATGCAATAATAATCCCTCATTGAGAGCTTTTCAACATCCTAGCGGTAGTTTTCATAAATGGTAATTACGTTATTTTCATTGGTTCCAAAGTTATAGCCAAATAAAATTTTAATTAATGAAATATTTGGATCTTTCAAGGGGAAGACACATCGTTTCAAATCCGACTTCATCTCCTTTTTTTTAATTTGAATATATTGATTGTAAAAAAAAAATTACTATAAATAATAGTTCAATAATAACAATTAAAAAATAATATATATGAAAAAATATCAGAAGTTATTAATGAAATAAAATTTTATGTTCCTTTTTATTTAAAAAAATCTGTATGAGTAATTTAATAGCCGTACAAAGAAGTCAGGTGGTGTCCACATCAATTTTTTTAATCTAATACCAATCGCAAGCTTTATAATTTTTCCTGACTTTAAATGTACATAATCCTTTTAATGTTGTATATCTTACGTAATAAACCAGAGTGTTAACAAAGTATGGTAACTCTGAAATAACTTTTCAATAGTTAAGCTTAGAAAAATAAAATTTAACAACTTTTCCAAGAAAAATAAAATTTAACAGCTTTTCCAACCGCAAACGATCTATTTTTCGATAAGAAATCATCAATGTTCTAGCCTTCAGGAGCTATCAGGGATAAGCAAATCAAAAAGTTTTAATGAAAATTGTAGGGTTATGTAATATCATTTTTTTTAAAAATGAAAAACGTAAAAAACTACCCGATATAATACTCCAACAAAAATAGCGGGCAGCCATTTAATATTTTTAAAAGTTAGTTTCAAAATACTAAACTTTAACTAGTGGTCTTATACATAAAAAATTTGATGTGAACACCACATGACTTCCTTGTACGCTATAAAATTACGTATAAACTTTTTTTTGTAAATTAATAGTACATAAATTTTATTCCATTAATAACCTTTGATTTTTTTTTCATTTTTATACTATTTATTTTTTTTTTTACAATCTGAGATTAATAGTTTATTAATAAATCAATATATTTAAAAAAAAAAAAACTTAAAAACAATTTATGTATTTGAAGTCGGAATGTAACCGTTGTGCCCCTTCCCCTTGTAATACAATTATTTAATTAATTAAAATTTTATTTGGCTATAACTCTGTAACAAATGAAAATAAGTACCACTTATGATATATTGTTGAAAAGCTCTCAATAAGGGCTTATTACTGCATTTAAGAAAAACCCAAAATCCAAATCATTTGGATTTTGGGCTTTTTTGGACACTTACGGTCCAGTTGATTGCAATCAATAGGAGAGGTACACAGTTAGATGTTACAACCGTCTTTAATCCAAAATTTAAACATTATATGGGTAATCGTTTTTGAGTTATGCGAGATACATACGTAGGTATAGACGTCACGCCGAAACTAGTCAAAATGGATTCAGGGATGGTCAAGATGGATATTTCCACTGAAATCTGAGAACCGAAATTTTTAACGATCGTAATACTGCCTTCACTTCGTACAAGGAAGCAATAAATCGTTTTGAGATAATGTTTAACTGTTGTAAATTTATTTAAAGATTACTGTATTACGAACAGTTTTTTAATTAACTATAGAGACTGATTTTTGTTTTTATTTCTAACTTCAAAAAATTAGTAAATAACCGACTTAAAAAATATCTACTGAAAAGTCAAAAAAAAAAATTATTTAAATTTTTATTTTTTGAAGACGGTTATATTAATGCTACTTAATTAGTAATTTGATTTTTTTTAATTCTGCACTGATATAAAAAAAAAATAATTTAAATAATTGTTTTGTCTTAAATCAGTTTAATTTTTTAGGTTTGCTCTATTATTTATCTTTATTTTATTAAGCAATTCACTTTATTCTTCCTTTGTATGTTTATTTATAAGATTTTTCTTTTACGTTGAAGAAAAACAATAATTGTTACAATACGTAGTTTTCCTTTTTATTATAATTATGATTTCCTGAAATACTCTTATTATTATTATTATTATTATTATTATTATTATTATTATTATTGTTACCAGGAAAAAAGCGTAAAAATAATAATAATATTCTGTTCTTTAACTTCACGTAAACATGCATATCATTTAATCTTGCGATAAACATAGATATCATCCTTTTCTTTTAGCATTATTATTATTGATAAACATCAACACATACTTTCAAAAAATTAAATGGCTAACCTACATTTCTAAAGCATCTCAACAATTTTTTAGTAAATAATAATTAAGATTTTTTTTTTTATCAAGACTCCTCATTTGGGATTTGAGCTAATCTTTGCCAAAAAGCTCAAACACGAGAAAAAAAAACAAGAAAACGAAAAACGGGGAGTATTTACACAAATAGTTTAGCTTCTTATGAAAACTCGCGACTTCTTAACTAACACGGCATTCACTAACATGATTAAAATCTTTTTTCACTATTACATATTCATTATTTGACACGATCATACGTTTTTAGACTTTTCACGTAAAATGAATCCTCCATTTTTAATTCTTCTCAGACAGCAAGCAACCGTATATTTCGTCAATAATTCGTCAGATGGCGGAATCTATTAGGGTTCAGAAAATACTAGCATACGTATCAAAAGGTTATTACGAAAAGACTTTTTAATAGATTATACATATAAATATAATAGAAAATGAATTGGATTTAATAAGAATTGGTTTCGGTTGGACGATTTAATGATTTGTAAAGAAAATTGGCTAAGACATCCAAGAGATGCCAATATATTTTTCTTAGAGAAAAAGAAATAATAAGAGGTGAAAGAGATGGGTAAACTGTTAATCCTGTTCTTGATTTTGCAATTGATCACAATACAATTAACTTTTTTTTTTAATACTTTTATTTTCAGTTGCATCAACAATTAAATTCATTAGTGACTTATCAGTATTATACAACTACACGGCTAAATGGTGTAGTCTTGAACAACAAATCTCAGGCCGACCTTTCCTGTGACATGTGGTTAATTAAATCCAGCCTGCAAAGAACACCGGTACCCACGATCTAGTATTCAAATCCGAATAAAAGCAACTACCTTTATTAGGATTTGAACCTGAGAAATTTCGACTTAGAAATAGGCTGACATTTTTTTTCTGTTTAGCCTCCGGAACCACCGTAAGGTATTATTACTTCGGAGGATGATATATATGAATGTAAATGAAGTGTAGTTTTGTACAGACTCAGGTCGACCATTCCTGAAGTGTGTGGTTAATTGAAACCCAACCACCAAAGAACACAGGTATCCGTGATCTAATATTCAAATCCGTATAAAAGTAATTGCCCTTACTGGGATTGAACCTTAGAGTTCTAAGTTTCAAGCCCAGTTGACTTCAAAATCAGCTGATTTGTAATGAGAGTTCACCACTAGACCAACCCGGTAGGTTAAAATCAGCTGACTTACGACTACCCGGTGGGTCGTAGAATGATGTACACTTTACAAGATATAAAGAAACTAATTGATATTGTAACCACCAAAAAAAAAAATTATTGTAAAAGTGTTAGTTAATCTCCTTGTCACCCAAATACTAGTATGATATAACAAAATGGTGAATAATAAAAAAAATCCGAAAAATACATTATTGTATTTCGGATACAATAATGTATTGTATTTCGGATACAAAAAAAAAAAATGACATAAATGATGACGATGATTATTTCATTATCAATAAATTACATTTAAAAATATGTATTTGAACCAAAAACTAAATTAAAGAAAAACAATTAATGTCAGGTGGAAATTATAAATAATAATACAAAAAAATTTTGATCGGAATATAATTCCTTTTTATTTTTGAAATTTAATTCGTTCAGAATAGATTACCCTACCATAAAACATATGATTACATCTATGATAAACTAATAAATTATTTAGCTAACAAGAAGATTATTAATCTTAAAACATACTCGTATTATTATAAAAACAAAAAATAAAAACGTTAAAAAAATATAAAATTCTTATACTGAGTAGCAAAATGTGTACATTAAATTAAACGTCAAGGTGATGATAAAACTTCTTTTTTTTTAAGTTTTTTCCTATGCCTTGATTGTCTTGGGTCATTTCGGCCATGTGACGTCTAGTAGCTCAATATACACTTCACCCTCTTTTTTTTTTAAAGTTAGTAGCATTTCTTCTTTTTTCGTAGCAGTTGATCAGATAAAAAAGATGTTTTACTTGTAATGCAAACAAATTGTAAAAACCTTAAATAGTAAAAACGTCTTTAATTTCAAGGAGAGATTTTTATATTTGATTAAAAAAACAAAACAGAAGTTCCTTAAATTATAATCTTTGACAGGCACAATAAAATATATTTTACACTAATCGCTCAAAAAAATTGTTTTATTTTTCTTTTAAAGGATAATTTAAGTTTTATGTTAACTCTTCCAATTATAAATAATAAATCAATAAAAATGTATACGAATAAACTTAATTAATTAGTTACCCATTAAATAGTTTTATCATTAAAACAAATTTGACCACTTTAGGAAAGTAAGAATTACAATTACAAAAAAAACAATGCCATTTTAAAAGCGTTAGTGTTCTCCTTATCACAAAAACAGAATGATGTTGAAAAAATGATGAATAAGACAAATCCCGAAAAGCATTTGCACTGTGAAGGAATCCACAAAAAACAATTGTTTGCCCCGAATCCGAAAAAGATTGTTATAAAAAAAAAAACTGAATATTATTTGATAATCCCAAACTTCTTTAAATCACAATTCTTATCTTCAAACGCAGATAAAAAATATTTAATAAATTGAGTCAAGCCAAAATTCGAAAAATATTACAAAAATTTTTTTCCATGTGGCTTTTTCAATTATAAAATAATAAATAGCAAATAATAGGGTATAATTATAGTTAAAATACAAAAATACTACGAACCAACAAATTAATAAAACGCGTTCAAGCGCTTTCGGAATTAAATTCCATCTTCAGGAACTCTCATATTCGTCCTATTTATAATGTTAATTAAAAATTAACATGTAAAATTATAAGAAAATAGTGATGTTTGCTTAAAACATAACAGTTGGTGTTTATATGTTTTAAAATTATGTTAACGTAAACGTCCTGTCAATTTGGTAGTCTCAATTGTTCTCACCGTTTGAATTTTTTCAATTTTTTCCACAACTTAATCTGAAGCAAAGAATTGTGTTTTAGAGACGTTTGAGAGTAGAAAATACTATGCAGTTTCTTTTTACATCAACTTTTTTCGGATCCCGGGGAAATAATTATTTTTTCAGGGATACCTTCGTACTGTAGGATAATATCCTACAGTATAGGAAATTGTCATATATATATATATATATATATATATATATACAGACAAAAGTCACAAATAATGAATCTCGTTTGAATGGTCAGTTTCGAAAACATCTGCTAGATGTACGGAAAACAAAAAAAAACAACAAAATCCACACTTTCCAAGTTTTGGATTAAATCTCTTCGAAATATTAAGGAACATTTACAGGTTCTTAACGTTTGGATTTCTTTTGAAATCCAAATTAACTCATGCAATGTATGATAATAATTTGATTAAATTATGAATAAAAAGTATAAATCACGTTTTTAAAAATTTTGTTCCTTTTCAATTTTACCTTCTACACATTACTCTATAACCAGATTACCTAAACCTGAATTCTGTAATATGTAACATTAGCATATTATTTCGTGTTACAAGATTTTACCAAAAATACCTCGCTTCTCTAATTTATCTAAAACCTCTTTATTCTTTATTGTCTTTTTTTCACTTAATTTTAAACATTTTTTACCATAATATATATAAATTATATATATACATAAATAATTTTTTTTTTTAATTTCATATGATTCTATGAATGATTCCAGAAGCATTTTCATGAAAGTTTGTTCTTGTTTATTCAAGTTTTTCTTTAAACACCTTGTTTTGAAAGAAATTACCTCATTTTATCACAATCATTTACATTATCTGTAAGCATAGTATTTTTCATTTTAACAAATTTCACTATTAAAGAAAAAAAACGAAAAAAATTATTAATTGATTAAATTCGTATGATTTGTCTGGTTTTTAGTATTTTTAGATATATGAAGTGACATACATTTTCAGTAAAAATTTAAATCATTTAGTACAGATAGATGTGAAGAATTATAAATTGTGAGATTTTTAGATTCAACTTCGTTGAATCAACTTCACGTTGGAAGTTGAAAAGAGGAAATTACACTAAGTATTTTACGAGAAAAATATTTTTAAAATTCCAAAAGAAGCTTTTGTAAATCACAAAATGTAAAACATAAATAGAAAAAATGCCATAGTCTTTAGAGCTATTATACATATTCATTCATAATGTTCTGCTTTAGGACAGGTCCTGTCATGGCTGTTGCTCTCCACCTTGTTCTATTAGTTGCTAACCTCTTTGTTTCAACTTATTGTTCCTTTCCATAATCTCATCCGTCATTTGAAATCTCTTCCTTTCCTTTCATTGTCCAAGCCATGTATCGAATCCACTAATAAACACCTTCTTCTCAGAACAATGTCGTAGCCAGTTCCTTTTCCCAAAGGGTTATAAAAAAAACTAAGCACTTTCTCCGCTTTAAATACACCTTTAAAATTTAGAATCTTTCAAATATTTTATAGCTAAAAATAATAATGATGAGTGTCAGAAGAAAGCACTCACACAAAACTATATGTATCTTATAAGTTATGGGCATTACATGATAATTATGTGGATGGGTAAGCCTGATACTACAGATTAAATTGAGCACATCTTCAACTCTTTTTATACTTCGGTTTTTAAATTATTGTTAAAATAGTTGTAAGATTATACAAATAATACCGATACGTAAATTTTTAATTGAAAGTATCGATAACAAGTAAATAAATAACTTTTTTTCTTATTTTGTATATTGCAATCTGTTCAATTAGAGAGCAGTGAATAACTCCCTCCCCAAGACACAAGGAGATGAAGATGATATGCATGACTTGTAAATGAGGTGCTGTAGTCTTGTACCTGAGACTTGTGGTAAATTGAGCCCCAATCACCAAAGTACACTGGTATCCACTGCCTAGCATTCAAATACGTATAAAAACAACTAACTTTTACTGTGATTTGAATCTCAGAATCTTCGACTTAGAAAATCAGCCGTTTGCAACAGACTTAATCGCTCAATAGAACAGCAACATACAGTGGTAGAATATAATAATACGAAGCAATATTTCGTTTGTCCTTTTAAAAATGGTTAAGAGAAACTTATAGAAAGTTAATAAATTATGGAATAAATGTGCAACCATTAAATATAAATAAATGAAATTGAACAAATTTTCCTGCCTTATATAATGATTTATTTTCTGACAGGAGATTACTATTTTTGGTGTACGCTAAGCTACTTTTGAAATTAGCTGAGAAAAACATGTTTTGTTTTTTGATGCTCTTTAAAATTACGTATGTAATTGTACCCTTTCGCTTTTAAACTTTTGAGTTGCATCCCCCATGGAGAATCGCTACGGGGACTAGGGTTGGAAGCCTCATCGAGAAAAATCTAATTTCTCTATGTACTTCATAAAACTCTCTTAGATGAATGCGTAGTAAAAACCACGGATTGAAACTATGAAAATTTTATCACGTAAATCATTAATCTACTTGACTAGAGGGAATTATATTAATGATAAGAATTTAATGGATAGTTTTACAAATATGTATTAAGTATAAAAATTGGTAATTTTAATCCATTTTGTTTTATTTTTTTCCTTTTAAAATTTAACTTTATGGCCTACTTGTTCGTACTGTTATACCAAGATACATTAACCATAACCTCTGTCAGTGTGGATTAAAACGCTTTAATAAACAAAATTCAATAGACAAGTATAATTACATAATAAAATAAGGAAATGCATCGTTAGCAAAATATCTTTTATTAATAATAATACAGCCTAGAAATAAATTGTAGATTTAAAAACGTGTTTAATTATATTTTATAAATTTATAAATATAAAAAATTATTTTTAAAAAAAATATTGTTTACGATTTATTATATATATATATATTTTTTTAAATCTTACATTTATATTTATTTTTATTTGTATAATCTTTATTTTATTACATGTCTATATTTAATTTACGATATAAAATAACAGTATCATGATGATATTGTTATTATTATTATTATTAAAATGTCTGGAAGATGTTTCGCATCCGGGATTTCAGTATGAGGGGCTATTAGGACATGCCTTATTCAGTGATGTGTTGCATTTAACACAGTTCGTACAGTTCTACACGTCTCCAGAACTGATTTTTGGGCTTTAGAAATTATGATTTCAGGATCAAGGCCAACCTTTTCTATGTATTTCTTAAACTTTTTGTTAATTAATCCATTTTGTATCAATGAGAATGACTTCTATTGAGTTCAGTCTGTAAAATTATTTATATTCTATTACCAGAGTGTTGTACTTGGTTATTTTATCTATTTCAGTCTTATTAATATTGTGATGGTGAGTGACATCAATAAGAAATCGTTTTTTTCTCTTGTGTAGAACAATGTTTACAGCAATAAATGTGTTAAAATATATGGAGAGATCATAATATAGTCTATAATGCTCATTTTCCAATGTAGCTCTGGACTTATATTCATAATAAGAATAGTGTTCCCTGTCATCTACAACTCCTAATTTTAATGCCAATGCCTGAAGAACAGTGTTTACTGTTAGATTGCGGCGATGCAAATATTCCGTGTTAAACCACCGGCTTGACCTCGATTTACGAAGACGCGTTCTAGTGAACGCGTCTTCGTAAATCAGATGATTTCAAAGTCGAGAGTTCCAACGTTCAAATTCTAGTAAAGGCAGTTCCTTTTATTCGGATTTGAATACTTGATCGCGGATACCAGTTTTCTTTGGTGGTTGAGTTTTCAATTAACCACACATCTTAGATATGGTCGACCTGACACTGTACAAGATTGCACGTCACTTATACTCATCCTCTGAAGTAATACCTGACGGTGATTCCTTGAAACTAAACAGGGGAAAAAAGATATTTCGTGTTAGCCAAATTGGAACATACAATTATCAAATTATCAGTTGTTTTTTATGATTGGTGGCATATTCTTCACTCACCATTGATGTCCTGTTTTTCTATGAACTTTTTGTAATTGTATGTCTCAATGACCTGGTCCTGTTTATAATCACTTCGATTTCTCCAAATAGAGATCCATCCCTAGGTCAACGCATAGATCCGTCCTTATCGGCATTTTTAAGAGAATGGGAAAATCTACCGTAGAGTGCCTTAGATTTTCTAAAAATAAATTATTATTATTATTACTATTGTAATAATAATAATTTAAGAACTATAAATAATATAAATAGTAATATAATAGTATAATATAAATAATATTATTACTAAAATATATATAATAATATAAATTAAATTATAAAATATAAAAATACAGAATAATTGAGAAATATAGGCTTATTTAAAAAAAAAATACTCAAACGTTCGATAATAATGCAAGTAATTGTTTTCGTAACTTCATGGATAATAAATTACGAATTAATTATGTTATTACAGATTTTAAATTAACAGAAAAAATTATAAAACATGGTGGAAGAAATTTACTTATATGGATGTACAGCTTGACCAAGATTCAGTTAATTTCATAACACGTTAGGAATGCTTCGTATCAGAGGGTTAATGTCTTTGAGCCTTGTTAATCAGTTGCAACATTTATATACGATTTGCTAATACTTAAAGGGGCTGAAATCTTTTACAGATACACCAAAATCCTCGTAAAACTACGTAAAATCAATTTTTCGAATTAATCACCCAACTTACTAACCCACAATTTAGCACAGACTTAAAAACTCATAATATTTAAAGGAAAAGGTGGCTTTTTTCTTTTTGTTTAATGATCTCGCAAAATAAACTTGAAGCTTGTCCATCCATGGAATGTGGAAATTAAATTTTTGTAACGTATGAAAAATGCCGTGCCTAATTGGGATTCGAACCTAGAACCTCCAGATAAAAGGCCGAGACGCTATTACTACGCCTCAGAGGTCAGAATATTTTCGTTTTTTTTATTTTTTTACTTTTTTTTGTTCGTCCGGACCATACAAAACTTTTGCATGATAGTTTGGAACTTCTTTTGTTTTCCCAATAATTTTTTTTTCATTTTTTCACTGTGTTGTTGTTTTTCTTCCTCGGTCCATTTTCTTCCTATACTCCTCTTATTCTTCTCCTCTGGAAACTTAAATTCTTTAATTAATTTTCTAAATTGGTTTCTATTTAAACAGTTTCTTTGGAGATTTTTAACGTGTAAAGATCGTTTTCTACATCTTTAAACCAGCTAGTTTTAACAGTTCTACTGTTATGAAAGTTAAATGTTTAAATTGTTAATCTGTTTTCACTCATTTTGTATAAATCCTCATAAAATTGTAATCTTCTTTTCGGAATGGTGTCATTTATTTTTTTTTGTATTTTTATAAATTTCTGTTTCACTTTTTAGTTTATAAATTCCATCCTGGTAATGGGTATATATATATGTTTCTTAATTTTTTTTTTTCTATTTTAGAAAGGGTCTTCATCCGAAAAATTTTGCAAACACCCAGTGTCATATAATACATCAGGAATAATAACTTTTTTGTAATGGAGTTTAGCATTATGCGAAAGGGATTTTTTATTATATAAATTTAATGTTAAGTTGAACGCTAACTCCATTTTCTTCGTTCGCCTTTTTTAGCGCTTCTTTTTCTATAACGTTTGGTGTTATTACTTCTCTGAGATATTTAAATTTTTATATTCTTTTAATTTTCTGATTTTCGAGGATTATTAGTGTTTGTAATTTATTTTTTTTTATCGTTGGAGAACATTTTGTTTTTCGAGAGAAATTTGTAACCTTATTTTATTACAGCGTTCGCTTAATTTCTGGACTATTAATTTGAGTCTCGTCCATGTATTTTGCAAGTATCGCGATGTCATCTGCGAAGGCTAATAAGTTTTTTATAATATAAATATAAAAATCAACCTTACCAGCAATTTGTAGTATATCCCTAGCGCTTTCGGTCATTCGACCATCCTCAGGAGAAAATGTTTTTCATAAATTAAACAAAGTATAAGATATTAAAAGTATAACTGAGACACTCTTATTGAACTGACGTAATTGTTTTTATACAATGACAACCAGATGTTTTACTTTTAATATTTTATACTATCTTTAATTTATTTTAATTTTTGTGTTTTAAATTACGAAAAATGTTTTCTTCTGAGGATGGTCGAATCACCGAAAGCGCTAGGGATGTAATACAAATTGTTGGTAAGGTTGATTTTGATTTTTATATTAACTAATTTTATATACACCAACGGTGCCATGATTGAAAAATTTAATAAGGTTGTATTTATAAATTTGTTTTTATACCTCCTTTTAACATTTTCTATAATATTTAGTTTTTCGAGTTCTTTCTTCCATTCTCTAATTACTTTTTCTAGAATGCAGTTAAAGAGGATCAGAGAAAGTCCGTCTCCTAGTCTGACGCCAGTTTTTATTTCAAATGGTTCAGAAAGATCTCGAAGAAATTTAACTTTGGATTTTGTACTCCTAAGTATTTCGTTAGTAATTTTAATTGTTTTAGTGTTTATTTTAAATAAAATTTTGTGATGTATAGAATGGTAGGCTTTTCGAAAATCCATAAATATCGTAATTAATTTTGGGTTTCAAATTTTGTTGTACTGTAAAAATTCTTCTAAATTAGATATTTGTTCCGCGCAACTTCTTCCGGGTCTAAATTCTCCTTGGTATTTGCCTATCTCTTTTTGTATTATCTATAAACATTTATTTTATCTTATTTATATTATTTTAATACTGAAGTGTGTGTGTGTGTGTGTGTGTGTGTGTGTGTGTGTGTGTGTGTGTGTGTGTGTGTGTAAATCGTAAATAGTTTTAAAAAAGTCATTTACAATTATGTGAAGGTGAGAGATCGAATTTTGACTTGATAAAATAATTAAGAAAATTCTACAATTGTATCTTTTTTTTTTTTTTAACTGAATTTTAACGGGCATCGACTGCTAAGGTCATTAGCACTCGTCACATTCTTTAAAAGAAATTATTATCTCCATCAGGATCGTCATATGTAAGGGTGTAAAGGGCCCCTACATTTTATTTAAAAAAAAAAAAAACAAACTTCACCATAAACATTAAAACATAAGAGACAAGGACAATCACAAACACTTACGGGGTGTAAAGGGCCCCAATATTAAAATTTGAGATAGGTTCTCAAAAGACCATGAAATTAAAATTAAAATTAAACTTATCAATACCATATCTTTCTTTCTTCTACGAGTCTCATTTATAGTTTGTTTAAGCACCCTCGGGGCGACCAGAACCGCCGTTGAACAGTATATCAGTCGCGCCAGGATGCCGTGACAGTTGAATCCTTCTTATATCAGGCCATAGGCATGCACGGCGTACATCCATAGCCTTGCGCCCTCAATCCACCCTTGAGGGTCCCCCATGCCATCATCGGACACCCCGACTCACTGCTCTTGAATGCAGGTGAGCCAAAATGGCCTAGGCAAGAGGGCTACCTCCCGTCACTATACGTGCCACGCTTCGAGAGTCCCTTATATGTATATATAAAACTACCGCTTAGAGTATCTTTTACCACAGCTTTAAACTTCCATTTTATAGACTTTTAAGAAGTCCACTGGCGTGTAAAAATGCAACTATGTTTTCTTCATTTCCATTATCCAGATCAGCACTAATATTATTTGTAAGACTGAACCTCTTTCTGAGGTCCTCATATATGGTACACTCTTCTATTAGATGCTTGATTGTCAGTGTTTTATTACAAACACCGCACATTGGTCTCACTTCGCCGGTTAACAAATATAAATTTGTTAATCGCGTGTGACCGATTCTAAGTCTGGTCACCGCTACTTGTTCACGGCGAGTCAACTTAAAGTCGCTTTTCCATTTATAAGGAGAAGTTTTAACTGAGTTTAATTTTGTATTTAAACTCCTCCATTCAGCGTTCCACTTGTTTCTTACTATGTTTGTTGACGGTTTTTAACATCTACCACTCTTATAGGAAATGCATCCAAATCATCGCAAACTGTTGCCTTTCTGGCAGCTTCGTCTGCGATTTCATTACTTGTAATACCAGCATGCCCTGGAGTCCATACAAATACGCATCGCTGTCCTCGTTGTTTTAGTATCTTCAATGATAGTTGTCCATATAATTTGACTGCTTTAAAACGTGATACACTTTGATAATATGGGAAAATTTACCATTATGGTTAAATGAATAGTATACGTACCAATTATTACAAAGGAGATTTAGGAATGTTTGAATGTTTAATTACAAATGCTATTTTATTGGATTTACATAAGGGAATTTATAGCGGATTTATAGGAAATTAATAGCGAATACTTGTAGCGTAATCTGAAGGCGTGTCTTACTGGTCTATTTATATCATGTACCCCTACCATCTTTTTTATTAAGCGATGTTATAAGTAGTCTCAAATTAAGCTGAAACAGCCTGCTCGGATTGGAAAGGTCGACCGCTAACCTCGCTTGTCAATTTAGATTAATTATAACTGATCGCTTAAAACCAGTTAAAATATGGTAAATTTATGGTATTTATATTTTTATAAAAAAAAAAAAAAACAAACAAAATAATAAATAAATAACACATACCATTATAGTAATCTAGAAAATTAGATTAATATTAATTTTCGTCGAGCAATTTTTATTTCATTTTATTTTTTTATATTTTTTTTCTTTTCGCTTAAACCACTACGGATCACATTTGCATAATTTTACCTTCTTCTATTCTAACTTCTTTTCTTTTCCCAAAAGATTTTCATTTTTGTTCTCTGTTGTTATCGTCGTATTTCTTCGTTCATCTATTTAGATTTATAACCTTCTTTTTCTTTCTCTCAGTGAACTTAGGATTTAAAATCACTTTTCTAAATTTATCTCTGTCTTTACAGAAATCTTTAGAAATGTTTAGTGTTTTTAGATCTATTTCTATTTCTTTAAACCAGTTTTTCTTAGTGGCTCTCTCTTTGTGTAGAAATTAAATATTTATTTTGTCAATCTTTGGTTGTTCAATCTGTAAAATAAAACTGTAAAATTGTAATCTTCTTTTCTGGATTAAGTCCCCTGTCTTTTCTGTATATATGTAAATTACTTTTTCCCTTATGAATTTTTAAATTCCATCATTTCATATTTTGGTCCAGAAATATTTCTTAAAATTATTATTTCTTGTTCTGAAAAAAATTGTAGGCTTTCTGCCTATTACAGTGCTTCTTGTAGAGCTAAAGTTTTATAGTGCCTCTATTTGGAGTTATATGACAGGGATTTTTTATTGTTAATGTTCTGTGTGAGATGATCGGCAGTGTTTATTTTTTGTACTCTATTCTTCTTCACCCCATTTTTTCGAATATATTCGGTGTTATGATGTCTCTCAAATATTTAAATTTTTGAACTCTTCTTATTTCTTTGTTGTCGAAAATTTTAAGGGTTTGAGTTCTGTTCTCTGTCATTGGAAAACCAGTTTTGCTTACACATTCCCTTAGTTTTTGAATTTATTTTGATTTTAGTCTCGTACATATCTATTGCTAAAATTGCAGTATCGTCTGCGAAGGCTACAATGTTTGTATTTATGAATTTAGTTTTTCGTGTATGTTTAAATTTTTAGGTTCTTTCTCCCATTTCCTTTAAAATTTTTCAAGGGTACAGTTAAAGAGGATTGGAGCCAGTTTTTTTCTGAAAGTTCCCCTAAGAATTCCCCTTTTGATTTTGGGTTTGTTAATGTTTCTTTTATAATATTTGTCTTGGGATCTATTTTAATTCATTAAAGGATTTTAAGTAGAGATTCCGTACGGATAGAGTTGTTCTTAGGAGACTTTAAAATCTTAAACGAGGCTTTCTTAAAATCATTAAAACTTTTAAGCTAATCATTATATTATAAAGCTTATAAAATCAAAAGTAGGCTTATAAAAACCATTTACAAAGCGACAAATGATTTTTCAAAATTAAACGGTAAATTATAAATAGGTTTTAGGTTATATTTATTTTGAGATTTGTTTAAATAATAATTTAATATAGCTGTTTTTTTACAAACTTTATAGTTTGATCAAGCATAATTAAAATATTAATGTAAAATTAAAAATTACTGACTATGAAAAACACTAACATGTATTTTATTTAATTTACTAAATATCGGAATTTTCTATTAATAAATACAGATAATTAAAAGGTTTCATATTTTAAAACGAGTAAAAGATGAGTTAAAATTGATAGGTAATACAAGTTGTCTATTAAACTAGTCAAGGTAGGCTACATCAAACCAGCTTGAAACAGTCTATAATAGATAAGGAAATGGAACAGAAAGACAAATCCATATTATTGTTACCTTTTTTTCGGGTGAATCTTCCTTGCTTGCTTGCCTCTAACCGCCTGGAGGAGAGTAGCCCGGCCCGTTTATGCCGTTCCTGGGTCCCATTCCGGCAGCCGGGACTCGGTATTTTTCGACACAGAGGTGAGAGATACTGTACCTCATCACCACCTCCCCATCCATGTGAACATGAACAAACGGCAGCTCTGCAGGGGGCTACACCCCTTGGCTCACCATAGACATCTTAGTCCATCTATCACTCACGGTAATCGAATTTCTTCAGTTTTAAGACATCAGCTGCCAGATCCTCTATCGCCCTCCATTCATCGCCCCGCAGAATATAGTTCACTCTGGCCTCCGGCGTGATCCACTGTAGATGAAACCTCACCTACATTCCTTCCTATCGAGAGCAGTCATAGAATGTGTGCTCGGTAGTATCCAACTGGTCGCAGTATATGCAGTTAAGCTACTCCCGCCTCCCAAACCTGTGCAGGTCGGTCTAAAGGTCCCTGTGCCCAGAGAGGAGCTAAGAAACAAAGAAACCTATATCCCCATGCCTCCTCACCAACCACAGCTCCAATCTGGGAACCAACCTCCGGGTCCAGGCTCCTTTACGTGATAAGTCCCAGTCCTCTTACAATTTTCGAAGAAGTGATGCAGATTCAGCCTTCTGCATCCCTTCTTACATCCTTTTCAGCTGTAGAGCCCGGAGAAGGATAGGCGGGACTCCCCTCCAGCACACACTCACTGCCTCCGTGGACACCGTTCTATAGGCAGCCACAATCTTCAAAGCTGCCCAACTCCCGCCTCACGTTCTTCTTCCTGTTCAAGGCTGTAAACCACACCGGATTAGCGTATAAAAGCACTGAGGTTGCAGCCGACATTTGTTAGTTTACGCTTGGCCGCCTGCGGTTGCCACCTGGATCCCATAAGCCTGCCAAGGGTTTTAATGGTCTTTTCCGCCTTGCCGGAAAACGAACAGACCGGCTAGTTCGAACCAAATCCTAAGTATTTTACGTAAGGCGCCATTTCCATCCGGAAGCCATCAACCGTAATGCTAATATCTCGAATCCTACGCCTGCCGGTAACAGCAAGCATCTGCGTGTTAGAGGGGGCCAACTCTAAGTCCTTCGTCCGGAGCCAAGTGCTCACCAGTTGCACCGCCATATTTTCTACCCTCTCTACCTATTCTTCAGAGCGGCCATTTACCAACAGTCCTAAATTATCAGCATAGGCGACTGCGGACACTCCATCCGGCAGACCCCAGATTTAAGACCCCGTCAAAGGCGAGTTTCCAAAGTAGAGGACCCAGCACTGACCCCTGAGGAACACCTCAGTGCATCTGGAACCGAATGTCCCCTTCATCCGTCGCCGTCAGGAGATTCCGTCATAAAGGAAGTCGTTAATTGCTGCTACGAGGTAGGGGCTGAAGTTTATTGTTACCAACATCACGTTTGTTCTACGTGTTGTAAATCATGATCAGCGATACGTATAGGTCTCATCGTCGATTGGTATCGTTCCAACATCTAAGGTCGTAATTATATGAAAAACGTCATAGGAATAGGGGTGATTACTAACCCCTATTACAACTGAAACGGGGATGTGTAGTGAAAGATATATTCTTTATTTTGGAGTCATTAGTTAATTCACGCTCTACTCCATACCTTGCTGTTCTATGATAAACTTTAATATATATTTATCTTCTAATTACTGTTTCATATACTCCAATGTTTGTCTTCCTTAATAATTTTTTACCTTCTACACATCCCTCTATCACCAAATTAACTTATTCTGAACGTTTTAATGTACGATACCTGGATCTAGTTCTTCCCTTCCAAAAGAATCTGCCATAAATTTATCCCCCTTAGGAATTATTAGACCTATCATCATTTTGAATTTTATCAAAACGCCTAATTTTCATTGTGTTCGTGAAACATCATATTTCAAAGGCCTCTATTGTTTTTTTTCTTGTCATTTATGTTTCATTACCATAAAACACCACACGTTACACAAATATGAATGGTAAGATGCAGCCAGCGAATGTCACTAAAATATAGGTACAGAATCATTTAAAAAACTGATTCAGCATTGAACAAAGACGCCATAAAAATTCCAATGCTACGAACCCTCAAATGGTCAAGCCTTTATCATTCGGTTTCACTTTAATTGTCGAAGACCAGTTTTCGAAGGATTCTTTATAAAAGTTAACACACGCATTAAAATACTTCAGACATTTAAAAGACGCTGATCGAGATAATTTTGCTGCCTAATTGTAATCATATCTTTATTCACATTATACTAATGAATAATGAATAAATTCCCTCTTCCGTGAGTGAAGAACATCCCATATTGGATGTTTTGTATTAAAAAACAACTTCTATTAAATGCATCAACAACACTCTACAATACTAAATTAAATAAGAGCATTCCAATCCAACGATTGGAATGCTCTTATTGTCACGTTAGAGCGGTAAGTTCGAATATTTGAAGAATTTTTTCTGTTAAAAACCGAACCAGATAAATAGGTTAAACAGGATAAGATGATTGGTCATTCAACTAAATGATCGATTAATGATATTAACTGATTTTTACCAGATATTGTTGTCTTTAAACAAGCCGATAAACCTTCTTTTTTTTCAATTGTACCATGTGGTGACCGGACCCGTGTTTTAAGTTTAATTCAGTTCCCATCCTGCAGAACCCACCGGGTTGGTCTAGTGGTTAACGCGTCTTCCCAAATCAGCTGATTTGGAAGTCGAGAGTTACAGCGGTTCAAGTCCTAGTAAAGCCAGATATTTTTACACGGATTTGAATACTAGATCGTGGATACCGGTGTTCTTTTGTGGTTGGGTTTCAATTAACCACACATCTCAGGATTGGTCGAACTGTGAATGTACAAGACTAACACTTCATTTACACTCATACATATCATCCTCATTCATCCTCTGAAGAATTATCTAAACGGTAGTTACCGGAGGCTAAACAAGAAAAAGAAAGAAAGAAAGAAAGTTCCCATCCTGCAAGAGGTCACCACCTCTGCAACAAACAGCCACCCCGAATAATTTTCGGCTACACAATGGCCGATAAACGTCGATAAACCTGCAGCCCCTTGAAATCCCCGGATCTTATAAGTTATTTGTTATTCTTGTAAGGCTATTTTTCACAAATATTATTTAAGTCTTCACAAAATTTTGATGAAATCGATAAAAAATTGTAACGAGATTTCTATTTTTAATGTTTTTTTTTCCTGGTTTAATTGATTAACAATTTATTAAGTTTAATGTCATATGCATATTAGTAGTTTTATTGCAAATAAAAAAGTTCGAACGTTCAAGCGCTTTCGGAATTAAATTCCATCTTCAGGAACTCTCATATTCGTCCTATTTATAATAGTAACTAAAACTTCACATGTAAATTATTAAAAAAACGGTGATATTTGCTTAAAACATAACAGTAGGTCGTCATAAAAAATGTCAACATAAACGTCCTGTCGATTTTGATGGTCTCAACTGTTGTGTTAAAATCGATGTGGATCAGTTTGGCCAACATAATCTATTATTACTATTTAATACCTGTTTGTATAAATCGTCGTTATCAAATTTTATCTGTTCGTTTATTAATTTATTATTATTTAAATATATATATGGTATTTTTCTAAAATATTAGTATTATGTATGGTATTAGAGTAATCGAGTATGTTAATAAATTTGTCTGGGTCATAATTATGGTTATTATTTATAATATGTTTAGCAAAATTCAAATCTTTCTCAGTTGTTGGTAAGCGGCTTTTTTGTACATGAACTTTAATTATATACTTATACCAACGAGCCATGCTTAAAAAAATTATTATAAAAAAATTGAGATAGGCTGTATCAGAGTACATCCACAAATATTTATGTGAATACTTCTTATAAAGACCAACCAATGTTTGAATGCGTGGATGTTCTATCACTTTTTGATGTAAAGCATTCAATTTAATTTTTTATTATAAGGCTTATTGACTATACATTTTAACCGTATGCCATTACTGTTGATTATCTAAAAAAATTATAATTCAGGTAAACTGATTTGTGAATCTAAGTCTTTTTGATGCTAATATTGAAAGGGAAATTATCATCAGATCGTCCTAGTATTTGTTTTATCATGTTTTTCACATCTACTGGTATATTTATTATTTGACCCGACTATACCTGCTATAGTTCTTTCATGGTGTAATCGTTTTATTTGCATTAATGGTAATCTGTTTGAAAATGGATTCAACCATTGAAGGTTTTGACTGATATTGAAGTCCTTTGTATTCAGTGAAATATTCTTTTTTTACTCAATCTCCATCAGCAATTAGACTATAATTTCAAGTTTGTTACATCTTGATCGGGAAATACTTCTGCTAAAACTAACGCAGGCACATTTTTATTGATTTTACAATCAATAAAAAAATAGACAAACAAAATTTGTTTGTCTACGGACAACGGAGATTGTATATGCGTTTGGGATAAGAGGTTGTGTGTGTGTTTATGTGTATATCTGTTACATTCTCTTCAAAAACTACGGAACCGATTTCTATGTGTTTTTTAAAATTTCGTAGGAATCACTTCAGAGTAAGTTCTTAGACATGTTTTACGGTTATAGGCCACCAGGAAGCGCTGGAGTAGATATGTTTCTCTAAAACGGTTGGGTCGATTTTGATGCAGTATTTTGCATTACATAAATATCATCTCATTTCATTATATAGATATCACCTCAGAGGAGATTCTTAAATAAGTTTTACATTTATTAGCCGCAGTAGATAAGCTTCTTCAGAACGGCTTTGTGAGTTTTTAAAAATTTTAATTTTAAAATTAAAACTTGTCAATAATACATTTTCGAAATCTCTATTACTGTGAAACTATGTAATGCCAAACTCATGTTATAGATCACTTAATGTTTCATTAGTTATTAAAAAGCCATCACATAAAAAGCCATCACATTAAAAAGCACATACATCTCAGTATGTGCGAGACTACATTCCTATTCGGCTGTTCAATGTCGTACAGTTTCTTTCACTCAAACTCGTTCAATTGATGCGAGTGGCATTTTTTCGATTTTTCTTTTAAATTTTATTTAAAAGTGGCGATCTGTCGCCACATTTTTGATTCTCAAAATGTGGCGACATTTTTAAAAACATCTTGTTACAGAACGCCAGAAAAAAAGATCACAAAATGTAACGTATTGTTGCTAATTGTTGGTTTAATTTTTGACTAAATTTATAGCAATCAGATTACGCGTTTGCTTACAACGCTTGTTTGAGTGTAATCCTTGTATGATGGAATCCAAGCATAACTTGCGAAGCGCGTGCAGCGTACAGTGATGTACGGGGGAAGTGGAAATTATAAAACTAGTTTTACCCAAATTTTACATTTATCATCTTTAAAACAACAAACAATTTGTATTGCTCAATTTGAATTTTTTAACATAATCTGTAATATATCGTTTCATCGAAATTTCGTGCTTGTATCTTTACTGCTGTGATAATTTATATAATGTATTCATATCAAAAGGAATATATATATTAGTGTTCTTTTTTTAAATAATAATTTAGTTAAAAAAAATAAATATTATTTGAAATATAGAACTTAGAAATTATTTTCGAATAATCTTTTTCATATTGACTGATTAGTTCTCGTTTAAATACGTATTGTAATAATACAATACAACCGGTTTCCATGGCTCAAGTGGTAGCTTCTTGGCCTTTCCTCCGGAGATCCCGGATTTGAATTCCGGTGAGGCTGGCATTTTCATAGACTACAAAAAATTTTATTATAAAAAAATTACAGTTCTGCCTGAGAGATTTCTACTGAATTTTTTTTTGACTAATTACGATTGTATTAAATTTTATGTCGGTTAATTAACGATTTATATCAATAACTGCTTTATAATCATAGTATTTTGTAATAAGCTTATATTATGCAATTCTAAACTTGTCGTCGTTTAAAAGTTGTAATTAGCTCAGAGAATTTTCAATTCTGTGTACAACATTTCAAATGTAAAATGTGAAAAAATATAATAATAATAATAATTATTACATGAACCAAATTAAGAATATATATGTGTGTTTTTTTTTATATTTTTCTCCAATAGATTAAAATACTAAAATGAAGATGTAGCCTAATTATGAATAACTCTCAATTTAATGATAATACTAAGGTGTTTGACCTAGTCTGAATATTTTAAAGACCATTATCATAACATGACTTGTTACATGGTATGTTAACCTTGGGTAATATATATTAAAAAAAAAAAAACAGACAGGTGCTCTGCAAGTATTAATTGATTAATAATAATAATATGTAATAAAATAAATGCGGGCAGTTATATATATGATTTTTTTTTTAAATTACGAAATGTAAGTATCGTTTTATTGTGAAATGTATGGCATTAATAAAAGATTATATTTATTATGTATGGAATTTAAACATCTGAAATTTTAATTTTAAATCAAATTTTCTATCTACTCCTGTATAAAATAATCCTTTATTTTTTAAACATATTTTTTTAAAGTGAGCTATGTGTATGCATAAGTTTTTATTTTAATTATATAAATTTTATTAAAGTTAAGAAGCCTTATTTTTTAAAAATTAAAATCATATCCACAATTTTAAAAATTATCATAAAATTGTTAAATAAAGGTTGTTTATGTTGAAATCTTCTTAAAAAGAAGGGGTTGTGTATGAAATTACTTTTCTTTACATATTTACATCTGGAGAAGGTTATAGAAAGACTTGTTAGTGTATTTACTTATGTCTTTAAAACTCTAAAACAGGGTTACCTTGAGTTTCAAGTAAGATATACGAGATATATTTGGAAAGTAAGGTTAAAAAACTACTGTAGCACCCAGGGAAAATTTTTGTTTCAAAGTTGGTACTTCTGCAGTGAAGAGAGCAAGCCTAGGTTTGGGTCAGTCTCAGGAATGGTCGACCTAAGACACAGTCTCAGGTACAAAACCACTTCATTTACTTTCATACTTATCATCCTCTGAAGTATTACCTTACGGTGGTTCCCGATGCTAAACAGAAAATAAAAAAGGTGGGGATCAGTAGCTTGATTGGCAACGTCAGAATCGTAACTTAATATGTAAATGGGCAATTCCCAGTCCTGCGAAGTATGAAATGCAAGCCATCATCCGATATCTTGCTATCGCTAAAAATGAGATGCTCGTCAACATTTACCGCGAATTTGTTTCTATTTACGGCGATATAATGTTACGTGAAAGAACAAAATGTTTAGGGAGTTTAAGGATAGTAAAAGAAAAATTCACGATGAACAGAGGAGCGGAAGACCTGTTGATTGTGACTAACTCGTACGGATGATTTGTAAAGATCGGTGTCAGTTTGACTGTTGACGAACTTCATGAAATGTGTCTAAACATCGGTCAAACTGTATATAAAACGGTAATCAAATTTTTGAATTTTCGAAAACTTAGCACGAAGTGTCTATCGAAAATGTTAGTAGTAAAACACAAAAAACATTGAGTTCATTGTTACTCGGGATTTTCTCAATCCTTATGAGGTCAAAAGTGAAGAATTCCTCGATTCTATTTTGACTGATGATGAAACCTGAGTGACTCATTATACAACGGATTCCAAAAGCTAATGGTTCTCCGTCGACAAAAAAAATTCAAAACGCAACAGTCTGCAAAAAAATCATGGCGATATTTTTCTGTGCTCGAAAAGGTATTTTGCTTATCAATTTTTAGACTCCAAATCAATCTATTAATGCTGATAGATACTGCAAGACCATCCGAAAACTTCATCGGGCTATTCAATACAAAATAAGAAGTCGGCTAAAAAACGGAGGGTATCTGTTTGAACGATACGCTTTGCCCCACACCTCACACATGACGATTGATCTTCTCAACAGTTTTGGTTGGGATATTACGAACCATCTGCCCATTGTACCGATCTGACACCAAGTGACTTTTTTCTTTTCTTCCTTTTGAAAGACCATATGAGCGGAAAATGCTTTTCAACTGACGAAGAGGTGAAAACCCGCCTTGTGCGAATGGTCATAGAAGATGGTGTCAGCGACGTGTGACACAGAAACACGAAAGTTGATACTTCGGCTAACCAAAGCTTGGAACTGAACGCTGGATATGAAAAAAAAATGTTATGACTACACATAATTTTCGATTTTTGGAATAATGTACTTGTTTTCCGAACATGCCTTGCATATCAAAAGACTCAATTCAAACCATATATGAGACTAATGTTTCAATAACAAAAATAAATAAGTAAAAAAATTTTTTAAAAATCAGAGTGTTTTTTATTTATTTAAACTTTTACTTAAAAATTGTGATGTAATTAATATTCCTTTGTTTTTAATTTTCATTATTATAAAATATAATGAATTTTTAAAAACAATTTACAAAAAAATATTTTATTTTAGAAAGGTTTAGAAAGGTTAATTTTAGAAAATTTCATTAATAAGAATATCTATTCTGTTCCTTCCTCTTTAAATATATCTTCTTCTTCATCTCACTTTTTTGTGTTTTCATGAACAAGTTATATTATCAAGTAATGTAATGTATATAAACGTGTTCAGCATAAGCGTTCAGTTATTTATACATAATTCATTACATTACTTCATATGGCAAGTTAAAACTATGTGGTCAACAACCTTTTTTTTGTCAATATTGAATTAATTTTATAGTTAATTGGTTTGTGTATTTATATCAAATAACTTTAATAATAAAAAAACATCTATACAATAAGTTGTAATTAGCGTAATATTATTTATTACTATTGATAGATTTAAATAAAAATATGTTAGGAATATTTCCTCTTAACTTTTGAAAACTATTTCATAGTTAGAAAGTAAGTCTTGATACTTCACAATAATAATAATAATAATAATAAAAAAAAAGTAATTTCTATTTTTTACCGTATGTAATGGTGTACTTAGCAGCGAAAGTTTTAAGTACTGTATTAAATTAGTAGAGTAGACTACATATTGCCGTATACAGTTTTATGAAAGATTACAAAATATGGTTTTATAGTACCTCTTATTTTCCTGTTTTTTTTTGTTTTTTTTTTTATTGAGCACAATTGATAATAGAAATTATAATACATTTTTGTTCCTATACATTCACACGCGCAAGCGCATACTTACAAAAAAATAATTCAAAAAGTTTCTGTTATGTTTTATAGGCGTATTTCTTACATCAAAATAATGAAAAAAGTTTAAATGGAATTAGTTTTATATGGGACCCTTTATTTTTTAGTTGGTTGATTGACTAGCGAAAAATATTACCCATATTTCTGCCTTATATTAAAACCCTATGGATTCAAATAATTAAAAAAGAAAATCTGATGTGTACACCATCCTTGTACGCCTATTAAATACATATACACTGTTTTTTTTTTTAATGAGTAGTATATAAAATTTTATTTCACTAATAACTTTTGATTCTTTTTCATATATATATTATTTTTATTGTTATTATTGAATTATTATTTATTGTTAATTTTTTTTTCTGCAGTCAGAGGTTAATAATTATTAATAAATCGATATAGTATTTAGATTAAAAAAAAAAAATTAAAAAAAGGAAATGAAGTCGGATTCGACTTCAAGGGGAAGTGTGCCTTCCCCTTGTAAGAATTAAAATTTTATTTAATTATAATTCTGAAACCAATGAAAATAAGTCACACTTATGATATATCGTTGAAAATCTGTCAATGAGAGCTTATTACTAGCAGTTATGAAAAACTCCAAAATCCAATTTTTTTTAATTTTAAGCTTTTTTTGGATATTTTTGGTCAAGTCGGTTGCAATCAAATGGAGTGGTGAACAACTAAATGTTACAACTGTCCTAAATCCAAAATTTCAAAATTCTACGGCTAATCGTTTTTGAGTTATGTGAGATACATACGTAACGTAAAGACGTCACGCACAAACTAGTCGAAATGGATTTAGGCATGGTAAAAATGTATATTTCCGCTGAAATCTGTTAACCGAGATTTTTCCCGATTACAATATTTCTATTACTTCATACAAGGAAAGGAGGTAATTAATGGTTTTGTATGCGATTTTACATGAAAAATTGATTCCCAGAACGCTATCTGCAATTATTTTCAAGAATATTGTTGTAAAGCCCAAAATGAAAAACATGATTGTTTAATGTTTTGATATAATTTACACCATTAAATTGGCAATAAACAAATGAATTTTCAGGATTAAATTTGTAGAGAAGTTAATTCTATGATAAAATAAGATGATAAGATTTAATAATTTGAGTTAAGTAGAAGTTAAATGTAATAACATTGTAAGAAATTAATTAATATTTGAGAAAATGTAATAATAATAATAAAAGTGTTCGTTCAGGAAAGTCTTACTAAAAGTTTCATTGATACCCACCAGGCTAGTCTAATGGTAAACGCGCCTTTCCAAATCAGCTGATTTGGAAGTCAAGAGTTCCAACGTTCAAGTGAAACATTTAACAGCGTTCAAAGCAGTTACTTTTATACGGATTTGAATACTAGATCGTAGATACCGGTGTTCATTAGTGGTTGGGTTCCAATTAATCACATATCTCAGGAATGGTCGATCTGAGACTGTACAAGACTATAACTTCATTTACACTGATTCATATCAACCTCATTCATCCTGTGAAGTAACACCTAAACGGTAATTCCCGGAGGCTAAACAGGAAAAAACTTTTCATTGATAACTGGTTATCAATAGATTTTATTATATGTTATTTAATTATATACAAAAACCAAAATATATATGAGGAAAATATAAATTTTTGCTAAGTTTATCTTTGTGTTAAACATTTATTTTTTTGGTTTTTATGTATGAAAATAAATTAAGATAAAGCTATTAATAAAAATAAAATAAAAAATGCAATTGTAGGGTAAATATGTAGGAAATGGTTTTAATTAAGATAACATGTATGTTAAACAAAGTTTTGTGTTAATTGTTATCGCGTGGTCGACAGACCAAGGAAGAAATTAAAGGAAGTCTAAATCGACGTGCCCGGATATTATAGTTCTTACTACAACTAACAAACTAATATTCACAGGCGTTAATACTATACTACCTTGATAGTCTGTACATTCATTTAAATGAATGAAAGGGCATTGTCTCTTTCTGAACTTCATTTTGTAAGTTCATTCCTGGGTGATATGTTATCCCTCATAGGTTCTTTGTAATTAATTTTTTTAACAGGTGCTGAATCAATTTGCATACATTATCGTGTTAATTACTATGCGTTTATCGTTTTTACAGTTGTCTTTTTTTATTTAAAGAGTAGAATATTTTCGTAACCAATATTTTCTAAATGCGACTTTCTAATACTATTAAATGGATATATATATATATATATATATATATATATATATATATGATGTTTGTTAATTACCAAACCGGATCATATCAAGGTTGATCATATCAGAAACTGTTAAGACAATAGTTTTTAGGTAATGTTTACAGGACTGACGATCACTTTAAACCGATTCGACACTCTGCCTATTAAGGAAGATATGATATTTTTTGTCTTCGAAACCCCATTTTTTCCAACCCCTGGGCTAATGGTTGGTAATATCAAAAAACTTTACTTATATAAGTTTTCGGTCCTTATTCAAAGAATAGTTGGAACTTTAAACGAATTCGATATTTTATTTAATAAGTAATAGTAATATTTTGTTTTTTCAAACCCCAATTTCCACTCTCATGGTCCAATTTTTTCCATTAGCGAACTTGTCCGAGATTTTGGGTCGTTATATTTTATGTATCAATTTAAAAGTGATTGGCGCTAAATTACAGCAGTTAACTTGTCCGCAAGAAAGTAAAATATATATAAGATAGATATGTATAAACGTTTAAATTGACGGTTTTTGGATCTAGGGGATATGAAAAGCGAAAATATGTTGAAATTTGATGGAAGTTGAATCATGACAATAGCTTTCTTACAATGACAATGACAATGACAATGACAATAGCTTTCTTCATAAATAAGCTTTCTTATGAAATTACCTAAAATGGAATTAGGAAATAAATGTTGTTGTATATTTATATGTATGTAAGTTTAAGAAAGTAGTGTCGACAAATTTTAATTTTTAAAGTTCATATAATTCACAAGATAATATTAATATATAAATATAACATTCGTAATATCAAACTATTCACTTTCATTTAATAATTTTTTTTCCCACAAAACCTTTCAAAGTAATAAGCAACAACATTGAGTTGCTAATAGTGATTAAACTGTAATGAAAGTGAAACTGCATTAAATACTACATCGGGCAGACTGGAAGCACATTTATCAATATGAAATACATATAGGTATTAAGCGCTACAAAGAAATAAAATTTTCTATTACTGTAAAAGAATAGTTTTTACTAACATATTACATAAAAACACATAAAATCCAATACCTTAACATAGTTGAACGGTATAAAATTTAAAAGCACACTAAATTTTTCAAAAACAATATTTTAAACTAATAAGGATATAGCATGAGCTATTATATTTGTCGACTTCATAATTAACAGACTGTATTTATTGAAGTATTTTTTCCGAAACGTTCTTTAAAGAAACAGTTATAATATTTTGACGCGAGTTGTTTGACTTCAGATTGCTACCAACTTTCGTCATGCTATCCCAAATATTTTTATGTTTATATACAATGTATTCATATTTATGATTTATATTTACAGCGTCTAAATTTATGTAATATTAACCAATTTAAATCTGATTAGATAAAAAAAATAATAAAACTGTTACAAAATTAGAAATAAAAATTTACCACAGATTGTGAAAGTAACAACAAATATTGTTACATAAAATATTTCTTATTAATTATTATAAGAGCATTTTAGTCGTGTAAAAGTTATTTTTATTATTATAGATATTTTATGGAACAGTAATCTATATAAATAAAAATATTTTTTCGTTAATATTATTTTAATAAATTCAAATTAATTTCACTGCTTTTGATATTACCATAAGCCTTAATATTATAATATATATGTATTTTTTTATTTTTTTTATAATTGGGCTTCTTATCTGGTGTAATTTTGATTTGATTTTTTTTTTTACTTTTTTTTCTATAATAGTTTTTTACGGATTTAATATAATTACGTAATTATAATCAGCTTTTAAACTGATTTTTTAAGCTTTTTCATTTTAATAAGATTATTAAATTAGTTAATTTAACCAGATTTGTTTTTAGATGAACATAAATCTACATAGTGGTTCATAAAGCATAGAAACTCATAAAATAACTTTCCAACAGTGAAATATAAAAAAGTAATTTTACCAAATGCTTCTACCTCGAAACTACCAATCCCCCCCCCCCCCGAGTTTCCCTACCCATGGAGCAAATCTAAAGTTTTAAATGGATTACGATGGATTACATGGATTACGATTCTACAGGGCATTGAAAAATAAAAATATGGTTGTAAAAACGATCGATTATGACTATCCATATCAAAATGGCGGCCGTATAATATTACTCATAGATAATTTCAAAGGTGTCTCTTACTAAAAAAAAAATCTGATGTGGACACCACATGACTTCCTTGTACGCCTATTAAATTACATATACACATTTTTTTTTTTTTAAATAAAAAGTACATTAAATTTTATTTCATTAATAATTTCTGATATTTTTTTCATTTTTTTATTATTGAATTATTATTTATTGTAAACGTTTTTTTAAAATCAGAAGTTAATATCAATAAATATATATATATATATATATATATATGTTTAAATTAAAAATAAAAAAAAGAGATATAGTCGAATGCGAACCGGTGTGTCTTCCCAGAGTAAGATCCAAATATGTCATTAATTAAAATTTATTTGGCTATAACTCTGGAAACAATGAATATAAGAACCACTTAGATATATCGTAGAAAAGCTCTCAATGAGAGCTGCTTATTGAGTTCACTTAAACTGCAATTATGAAACTAAACTACATTCACTTAAACTGCAGTTAAGAAGTCCCAAATCCAAATTTTCTGAATTTTGGATTTTTCTGGACACTTTGGTTCCAGTCGATTAAGTAATATACGCGTATGTAATAGACAATAGATATACAATAATAGATAATAATCAATGTTTAAGGGTTCCATATAATAAGTAAAAATAGAAAAATTTCTTATAAAACTCTTACCGGCCCTATTTCATTTATATGTAATAAATATCATATTTACAGAAATAATATAATTCTTATGATTATTCGTTATTTAATAAATGAAATCGGACCGATAAGAGTTTTGTAACAAATTTTTCTATTTTTTATTATTATATGGAACGCTTAAACATTGTTTATTATTTATTATTGTATATCTATTGTCTGTTACATATATTTAACAAGTTTTTGTTTTAAAGAAAATTCTAAATTAATAACAGATTTTTTGAACTTGTATAAAAGGGCGAAATTGACGTATGAAATTCTTGTACGTCAAAACAGTATAATAAAAATTGTATTACGCGGGCAAATTTTTATTAAAAAAAAAATAATAATAATAATTTAAACCGGGTAGAACAAGGGTTACCGATTTTCATCGTAACTGAAAACCAATGTAAATTTCGACTGACGCTTTGATGAATCCTGTAAATGATCATATTATCAAGTACAGACCCATCAAATTTAAGAAATTTCTAATATTGGGATTGTCCATTACCCATCCTAAGCAGAAGTAACACAAAACGACTTAATTTAGGAACGTGTTAATTTGGATCTGAGAAAGTCGACTCGTAATAATATATGGAACTTAACCAATGGTCTTTAGCGGATTGTAATATTTTTTAGGTAGATATTTATAAGAAAGCTACATATTGTAATGGATACCATGATTCGACTTCCAGAAAATTTCGACATATCTTTGCGTTTCACATCCCTCAGACCCCGAAACCACCGTCAGTTCAAAAAGTTTATATATAATTTATATATATGTATTTCACTTTCTTCTGGCCACGATAACTACTGTATTTTGTGCCAATCATTTTGAAATTGATACGTAAAATATTACAACCCAACATCTCAGTTGAGTTTGTTAATTGGCGAAATCGGACCATGGGAGTTAAAATGAGGGCGGCTTTTTCGAAAAAAACAAACTACCGCTATTACATTCTTATTAAGTAAAATATCGAATTCGTTTAAAGTTCCCGCTATTCTTTGGATAAGGTCTAAAACTTATCTAAGTAAAGTTTTCTGATATCACCAGTTATTGACCCAGGGGTGAAAGAAATTGGATTTTGAAGACAAAAAATTCATACCTCCCTTAATTGGCACAGTATCAAATCGGTTTAAAGTGGTCGTTAGTACTCTAAAACTTTTGTCTAAACAATTTTTGATATGACCAATCCTTACGGCAAGGGATGATCAAAATGTTGCTGGAATTGAAAGAAGATGGAGCTTGTCGTATGATAAACATGTGAAACTTTTTTCACATGCAACCATTATCGTATTGAGTAAATTTGAAGTTTTTCATAACTTTAAGGTGGACATCTTTTTTATCCCTTTACTTAGCACCGGTGAAATCTACCTCTGCCTTCTGGCGTGCCGAAAGGGATTTTTACGTCGCATAATAACTCCTGATGTAACTTGGATTCACCATTTTTGCCGGTAATCCAACCAACAGAGTATGGAGTGGAGAAATATCCAAGTTTGCCTGCCAGGAAAACGCTCAAACCTATGGATTAGCCAATAAATTGATGCCAACAGTGTTTTGGGACTGTGAAATCCCAATTTATTGAGATTATTTTAAAGAACATATAATCAACAGCGAATTCTATTTTGACATGGTAGAAAACAAAATCAAACCTGTTGCTATAAAGAGGAAACACCCAGGTTTTCTCTCAAACAACCAGGAATTTTTTCACTATACCAACGCTGTACCCCATACCATTCAAAAGACAAGGGAAGGTATTCAAAAATCGTGTTGGGAGATGTTTCCACATCTACCTTACGATTTCTAATCTCCTAGCATCACATATTTTTATTTGGTCTTCTTAAAAAATGTCTACATGTCACTGATTACAGAAAATTATGAGCAAATCAAGAATTCCACAACCACTAAAGTGAACAATTCTTTAATAATGAAATAATACATTTCATAGATAAATTGGACTGTCTAAATGTAGCCGGAGATTATGTTGAAAAGCGGTTTTAATTTTTTTGATATTGAATAAATTAAAATTTTTCTATAGTCTTTTTAATTATTGAAAGACCTTCGTAAATAAATCAATTTAGATTTAAAATGATGTTTTTAGATCTTTAAAATCAAATTTTTTGGTCGATTTTGTTGTTGAAAGTAGTTAAAAATGATTAAGAAACATCTTATATACTTAAGAAAAATGATAAATATTCTTTTTTTTCTGAATTTTTATGGGCATCGACTGCTAAGGTCATTAGCCCTCGTCACATTCTTTAAAAGAAATTATTATCTCCATCAGGATCGTCATATGTAAGGGTGTAATGGGCCCTTACATTTTATTTAAAAACACAAACTTCACAATAAACATTAAGACATAAAAGACAAGGAAAATCACAAACACTTACGGGGTGTAAAGGGCCCCAATATTAAAATTTGAGATAAGGTTCTCAAAAGACCATGAAATTAAAATTTCAACTTATCAATACCATTTCTTTCTTTATATATATATATATATGACTACCGCTTAGAGATTCTTTTATCACAGCTTTAAACTTTCATTTTATAGACTTTTAAGAAGTCCACTGGCGTGTAAAAATGCAACTATATTTTCTTCATTTCCATTATCCAGATCAGCACTAATATTATTTGTAAGACGGAACCTCTTTCTGAGGTCCTCATATATGGTACACTCTTCTATTAGATGCTTGATTGTCAGTGTTTTATTACAAACACCGCACATTGGTCTCACTTCGCCGGTTAACATATATAAATTTGTTAATCGCGTGTAAATATTCTTTCTTTTATTTAAAAAATAAAACTTCATAACTATATTATAAATAACATGTAATATTATAATAATTGTAATGCACTTATATATGTATAGGATCATATTATTATTATAAATAACTTAATAATATTAAAATGACAAGTAATAAACAACAATAAAGATAATTTATACAATTAATAAAAGTAATAGAATTAAATTAATTTTCAGGAAGTGAATCATAAATGCTACTGAAAAGAAATGACGACTGTTGCGCCGCGCAGCATAACTTGCCTTCTCTCATTCTAGGTTGAGTACTTTCTAAACGGTCATACGCTATACATTTTAGATTACCAGTAGGATTATGAATCTAATTTTAATATAATGATTTTTTTTCATAACTAATAGATAATATTAATAAATAATGATTTATATCATTTTTTCTATATGTATATATTTTTTTTTAAACCGGTTTTAGTATTGCAATTTTCATACGTTTTGCAATCTATAAACTAAAATTTATTACCGTGCATCAAAACTTAAATTTATTACAGGTACAACCTGTTTTAAAAAATAATAAATATGTCTCATACAGTTACAAAAAAAAAAATAATAATAATAAATGATAGATTTAAAAAGTTTTGTTTTATGTTACAACTACCGATTAAAATTTTTTGTTTAATTTTAGGACTTAACTTTACACTCTTTGATGGTTATAAAAACTAATGTATAAATAAGTATTAAAAAATAAAGTTCATATGAAAAATTAATTGTTAAGGCTGATCGTTTTGGGTAGAAGACCATAAATGGAAGTAACGCTTCCAATTATTATTAAAAAATCGTTTCAGGTCCGACAGTCACTATATCAGAATGAATGGCACAACCTCTTCTACTTCCGTTGGCTCAAAAAGTATTACACAAATATTTTTTAACAATTTTATCCTTTCATTGAAATTAAATACAACTACGTTAATAGATAAAAAATTACAACTTTTTCACTGTTTTTATATTAAGTTATGTTTTTTTATTTGCAGTATTATTTACTAAAAAAAAAAAAAAACAATTTACGTCAAGAATTATTTCCTTTTAATTAGCCTTAGTTCTTATGCCAATAAGAAAATATCTCATTATTATTCTCTAACCATTAAAAACATCTATATATAAATAGATGTTACGTATTAATATGAGAGGGGATCATTTTTTTAAAGTCAACTTGGCATTACCGGGGGTTTCAAAGAACTAAAATACTCCCTCAGGGAATAAGCAGCTATTTCAGTATCCATAACTGTATCAGTAGATGAACAGATAGATAGATACTAGAGTTGCCGAAAAGCATGTACTGTATGAGAGATCGTTAACATATTTAACATTTTTTGGGATTTAAAATGGCCCTTTCTTGCAGCCATCGGTACGAGTTGTAGTTTTCTTGTGTATCGGGAAACACATTAGCTGTAACTTCGTCAAGTGAAGAGGCTAAGTTGCAGAAATTTGGTGCAAACATAATAAGAGAGCAGTAACTCAGGAGGCACTTTAAAAGGCAACGGTTTCTTTTTCCTACTTCAGCAACAGGTGGTTTGCCTTTATATTTCTTTGCCTGACGATGGTTAAATACGACAATCATCCGTCGTATTATGACAGGATGAACGTAGTAATTATATCCAGTATTGTAATTAAATGCTCCTAATTTTAGATCAGAATGTCGACTCCCAATTCTTGATTCGTCCGTTCTGCGTCGGACTTGTTCTAGACGTAATTTTTCCCCCCTTCGACCTATCGTTTGTCTTTAATGCAGAAGCTTGGATACAGTCCTTATGCAATCGAAGCTCTCTTTCCTTCATCATGTTCCTCGATCTTAACGTAGGAGCACCCTACACGCTAATGCTGTAGACGAGTTTCCATTGTTCAGGTATTCCCACGCAAGATGACATTTTTTTGGCTACGAGTTTTTATCAGTTACCGGTATGAGTATGAGTATTTAGTAAGAGTATTGTTGAGTTACCTGACCAATGCTCTTTCTTTTCTTCGGTTGCATTTCGATAGCTTTGAAAGGTACGGATTTAATATTTCCAGTATAAAATTTTCAAAATTATTAATTTTCCAAAGTCCTTTTTTCAGCATAATTATTTTTTCTCTTCTAATTGTCCTACCATTCAACAATCATTTTTAAATAATTATCGGAGTTCAAAATTGTTATTTTATTTTACAAAAATAACAATTATTAATAAATAAATAATTTTATTTGATAATGTAATTGACTTTTTTTATGCTATGTTAGCATCATTATTATTTTCTTTTATGTTTTTTTGCCCTAAAGCAGATCATGCGATACACATCCCATCTCCTCTACACTGTTCTCATTTACGTTCATTGCTCTTTCTTTTAATTTTTTATATCCTCTATTCTTGTTGAGATCATCCATTAGTTAATTTTCTTCTCTTTCTATTTGTCTAGTTTCCAACACAAAACTAATTAAACAATACCTTTTACTTCATAATCTATCTTTCCACCGTTTGTAAAACTTCCTAAGTTTTTTTTGTCCAATTTATGTATTCTCTTTCGTCATATTTAAATATTAAAATTGCCAACTCTTTTCCTCAAGGTTTTTCGGAGTCTACGTGTTTTTAAATTGTGCATTAAATCTTATCGTACATGACACTTATTCATGTTTTTAACCATATTGTTGAACAGTATTTTAGGTAGATTTCATAAGAAAGCCATGATACCACTTCCGGAAAATTTCGACATATCTTCGCATTTCACATCCTCCAGACCCCAAAACCACCGTGAGTTCAAAAGTTTATATATAAACATTTATATATATATATATATGATCAGTGTGTTCTTCCAGTACTCACCTACGGATGCGAGACCTGGACTTTAAATGAAAGGAAATGAAAGGATTTAAGTGAAAGGAAAGCTTCGGACAGCACAAAGAGGCATGGAAAGGTCAGTGCTAGGCTACACAAGGAGGGACCGGAAAAGAGCGGAAGACATAAGAGCCATAACGAAAAATGCATGACGAAATGGATACAGAGAAAGCTCTGAAATGGCAACGGGGAGGGCACATCGTAAGAAGATGTGATGGAAGGTGGACAAAGGCGGTCCTTGAGTGGAGTCCAAGAGAGCGACATAGGCCAAGAGGCAGGCCACCAGACCGATAGGACAGAGGCATTAAAAGGGTGGCTAGAACCAACTAGCACAGGACGGCGCAGGATAGGCAGGCATGGCGAGAACTTTTGAAGGCCTACCCGTCGAACTAGACTTGTAGAAGCTACATCTTGTAAAAGATTTTGAAACAGCTGTATAATAATAATAATAATAATAATAAAATATATATATATTACTTTGTTGTGGTCTCTATAACTGTCGTAATTTTGCGCCAGTCACTTTTAAATTGATACACAAAATATAACGACCCAAAATTTTGGTCGAACTGAATGGGCAAAATTGGAACATGGGTGTAGAAATGGGGGATTTTTCAACAACAAAAATACCGCTATAACTTTCTTATTAAGTAAAATATCGAATTCGTTTAAAATTCTTACTATACTCTACTACTATAAATTACTATACTATAAATTCGACTATAAAACCTAAAAATTATCTAAGTAAATTTTTTTAAATCACCAACCATTGGCCCAGTGGGTAGAAACATGGGGATTTGAAGAAAAAAAATCATACATCCCTTAATAGGCACAATATCGAATCGTTGTAAAATGATTATTAGCCCTGTAAAAATTACCTAAAAATTTTGTCTGAAACAATTTTTGATATGAGCAACCCTTACGGGAAGGGATGACAAAATATTGCTAGGATTGTAAGAAGATGGGGCTTGTCGTATGCTAAACATGTGAATCTTTTTTCTCATGCAACCACTGTGGTATTGAGTAAATTTGAAGTTTTTCTTTACTTAAAGGTGGAAATCTTTTTATCCCGTACTTAGCACCAGTGAAATCTACCTCCGCCTTCCGGCGTGCCGAAAGGGATTTTTTTTTAATTGAAAATATTAATTTCGATTTTAATAGCTTGTTTTTGAAATGTATTAATATTCTACTTTCTGGTGTTCTATTCAAAGTTTTTCTACAGTTTTCTTTATATTAACTATTCCACACGAATTCTAGAACAGTTAATTTGGTTTATTATCCATGTAGAAACATCTATTATAATCTGATTTAAGTGTAATATATAATTATGTTTTAGTTTTAATAAAATGTTTATTTTGTAAGAAATGTTTATTGTACAAAATTAAAATATTTTGTTTACTGTGCAAAATATGTAATGTCTTTAGTTTTAAAATCTTCCCATTTTATAAAAATAAATAAATAAAAGAATATTAGAAAATTGCATGAATGGTACAAACAACATTATTAAAATTTGTTAAATTTATTTTTATTCGAAAAAAAAAAGTGTAATATGTAACCTTAAAATATTCATTGACAAACAAGTTTTCTGTAGTTTTCTTGATCAGGTTGTAGTTTATTAAATAAATGAATAAAATTTCAAAAACTTTCTCAGAAAATTATTTGTGAAATTTGAAATTATTTGAAAATTTCAAAGGGTCTTACTTTATTTGGTAGAAAATATTTTTTAATAATGAAATAAAATAAATGTATAATCTAGCAAAATATTTCCAGAGATAAAACTAAGAAAAATAAAGTCTGATCCACTCTATTTTATTACTTTTTTTTTTTATTAATATTCCACTATTAGGGAAAAAATTATTTATTACAATTTATGTGCTACGTTGCATTTTAACATTTTAAATCCTATTATAAGAATTAAAAGAAAAAATTATTTGAATTTTAAAAATAACTTTTTATTAAATACTTCTTTTGTAGTTTCAAATGGAATGCCCATTTTTTCTTAACACGAAAATATTTATTTATTTATTTTTTATTTTTTTGATACAAAGATGTACATTAACCAGTATAAATTATTTTTTTAGCAGAATAAAATACAGGACAAAAAGATTGGAATGTTTTTAGCCTATCGATTCCTGAAGAAATGTAACATAAATACCAGGTATATATCTAAAAGAATTATCTGATGTTCTCTTTATGCTCAGCATTTGATAAGATGTTCCAACGTCTTGAGATTTATTACGTGCAACCTGCAGTATATTATAGACTGTATTTATTCAATAAGTAGTTATAACTTTTCCGTATCCATTCCCACATGGTTTAGCCTTTAACATAAATTTATTAACAAATCAAATATTGGGAAACATTTATAACTTAAAGCCATTAATAATCGTTATTGTTATCAAAAGCAACTTTACACCGTTGTTCAAGATCAAGACGAATTTACTAATATTTTGTAATGTAAACACTGATTGTATATCTTGCACTTCTTTATATTTTCCATCTCGTTTGAAGTGTAATTACTTTTTTCGATCTAGAACTCTGACAGTATTATTATTATTAATTTAAAAAAATATGCTCAGCAGTTTTTGATTTAATATTTATCCCGTGATCATAGAATATTTTTGGCTTTGGATAACTTTTCTAGAAATACTTTTACACATACGCAGTACTTTTAAACAAAACTGCGTATTTGTTGAGATTTCACATCCGTAGTACGGTTGCTCTTTATCCGTAAATGTACACATAAAAATGCCAAGATTTGTATCTGATCATCAGGAATTTCTGACTAGCTAATGGAATGTGTTTTTGGTTTCGCAACTATATCTATCATTTTCAGTACGTTTATGGGCTAATAATTTTCTCTAAGTTTAAGCCAACATATTTTAGTGTAAGGTTATTTTATACTAAGCATCTCTATCTCTTAAACTGAAACTTATATACTTATGTATGTATATATATATATATATATATATATATATATATATATATGAGAGAGAGAGAGAGAGAGTGTGTGTGTGTTTTTAATATGGTGGTCTGGCTATACTTTATCGGATTCTACTTGTGAAACTAAACAAAAAATTTCCCTAAGAAAAATGGCAATTTCTCCTTCGTTCTTCCTTTGTCCGTCATTTTGTTATTTTAATATAAAAATTTATATTTCTAGTTCGGATAGACGAATCACATTGAAACTTGATAAGCGACTTGGTAATACAGTTTTAAAATTAGCAAAAAATCAGAACTTAAATACATTCCATATTACAAAATGGCGGTCATGTTTATTCTCCAATCCATTATATCTCCATAAATATTAGTTTAATCAAACTTTATGTTATTTGCTAAAGTATTATGCCTTTTATTTTTAACAAAAGGACATTTTATTTTTGAAAATCGGTTAACAAATGCCTAATTGTCGCAGGAAATTGATTTTATAATTTTGTGTTATAATTATTAGGTCTATTATTGTGAAAAAATGTTTACTTAATTTGATACATTTACAATACTAGAATTAACAGTAAGTAAAAAAATTAATATTTCATCGAACCGAATTTAAAGTGGAGGACATGAAAACAGACACATAATTAAAACATTAATTTTCTCCCATAACTTGGTTATTTGTAAACTGATTTTAAAACATTACATGCCATTTAATTTAAAATAAAAGGCTTAATATTTTAGCAAAACATAAATGTTAATAAAGCCAATATTTATGGAGATATAACGGATTAAAAAATAAACATGGCCGCCATTTTGAAATTTGTGAACGAATTAAGTCCTGATTTTTTTGCTAATTTAAAAACTTTATTAATAAGACGCTTACCAAATATTAATGTGATTCGTCTATCCGAAATTGAGATATTAATTTTGATATAAAAATAACAAAATGGTGGAAGTGGGAAAACGAAGAAGAAATTGCCATTTTTCCTAAGGGTAGTTTTTCTTAAATTTTATAAGTAGAATCCGAAAAAACATAACCAGCCACCATTTTAGGAACATTCTGTATATATACATATATGAAACGAGTATATACGTAACGAGCAAATAGATAATATATTATCATTCTTTGAAAACGAATCTTGGCATTTCAGTAAAACATTTCAGAGGCAACATTATCTAGCAATTAATTTTTTTTTTTTTCTAATTTTTATCGATTATTACATTCCAGATAAAATATAAATGATTTATTTAAGGTCAGTAATTAACCAATTAATTTCACTGGTTAATTTCAAGTCTATAAATGCCGGTCTATAAACAGCAAATAAGAATACTCTTTTTTAATTGGTAAAGAAAATGATTTTAATCAATTATTCCTTTTCAGTCTGTGTTTTTTTTTCGAAATCGGATCTTGTTTGAACACGTTTTTGTATAAGCTTGAAGGAAATGTTGCTTTATTACCTGCTAACAACAAATCGTTTCTTATAACTAGAAATATTCTTTTAATCTCTGTTTTCTATTTTTCTTTTTTTGATCGGGTTTTTCTTGAAATTATTTTATTTCTGTCTGTTATAAAACAAATTATCTAATTATACATTAAAAACTGTACTGTTTTAACTTCAAGGAAAGATGTATTTATAATTTATTTTATTGACGTTACTAACTTATAATTATTACTGCCTATTTATATTATTACCTAATTTTAATTTTTATTATTTGTGTTTGCTGAATCACTAAATAAGTAATTTTGAATTTAAATAAAAGAAAAAAATATACTATGATAGGTTGAGCTTCATTGATCATTATGTTCTTTTATGACCTTCGATTATAAAGCATTTTTATTACAATTATTCTGTAATAAATATTATTTGTTTAAATTTCCTGGTAAAATAATTTTTTTATTAAAAAATGCAATCCAATTTAATTTATTAAAAAAAAAAACATGATTATAATATTATGTAATATTTTATAATTTAATTTTCATTAATACCAAATAAAAATGTATTCTACCAAATCATAAAGCTAAATTAGAAAATATTTTATTAATATAATATTACATTTTTAATTCCTTGTATGATGTAAAGCAAGTATTGTGATCACAAAAATTTCGGCCTTTAGATTTCAATGGAAATATCCATTTTGACCACCCCTCAATCCATCTTTACTAGTTTCGGCGTGACGTATGTACGTATGTATCTTGTATAACTCAAAAACAATTAGCCGTAGGACGTTTAAACTTTGGATTTAGGACTGTTGTTAACATCTAGTTGTTCCCCTCCCATTTTGACTGCAATCGACTGAACCAAAAGTTTCCAAAAAAGCCCAAAATCCCAAATAATTTGGAATTTGGACTTTTTTCTTAACTGCAGTAATAAGCCCTCATTGAGAGCTTTTCAAAGATCTAGTGGTACTTATTTTCATTGGTTCCAGAGTTGTAGCCAAATAAAATTTTAATGAAATTTTGGATCTTACAAGGGGAAGGCACCCGCTCATCTCCTTTTTTAACTTGTTTTTTAATTTAAATATATTGATTTGTTAATAACTATTAACCTCTGATTGTAAAAAAAACTTTACGATAAATAATAATAAAAAAAATAAATAATATCAGAAGTTATTAATGAAATAAACTTTTATGAACTCTTCAATTAAAAAAAAAAAAAATGTGTATATGTACTTTTATAGGAATACAAGGAAGTCATGTTGTGTCCACATCAGATATTTATTGGAGTCCACATTTTTTTTGGTCCAGATTTTTATTGGTCCACCTTAGTACCTACTGGAATAATTCAAAACCACATTACATAGTATTCCGGTATATCCTGTTATGATTAAAAAGGAAATTATTCGGTATGGCAAAACAATAAATAAGTTTATGGAATAAGGTTTAAACCTTCAAATCAATAAACTTGGCTTAAAATCTTTATACGTTATTAGTTAACAAATCCCTTTCTTCTAGAAGTTATTTAACTTGCTTATTTTCTATTTGGTTATGTATATTACGAATCTGTCAAATTTAATAAAAGCTTCATTGAATCTACCAATTTTACTACCTTAATTATGGTTTACAAATTTTGAATAGTAAATCTTTCCTAGCATCCCATTTATCTCTCGATAAATAGTAATAGACAGGTAATCATTATTAGCTTTTTGCATCCACTAGGTATATTGACTGTACATATTCATATTATTTAAGTTAACTCTTTGACTCTTTGAGTGCTAAGTCTGTCCAAAAACATTCTGGAAGAGTAAAAGAGAAGGTAATTAGTAAAAACTAATTATATATTTGTTTCTATGTACATAGAAAGCGGACACGTTATTAAGTTATTATCTAATAATACTAAAAAATATATTATCTGTATTGATATTTTATTATTGATTCGGTTAAACCGAATATGTGTTTAAAAACGATGTACCATATTCTTGAATGAGATAAAGTGTAGAATTAGATTATTATCCTGCTTCCAGCTATTCTATTTGATTCATTTTTTTTCGGTTCTTTTATTTTACAGAAAACTTTAACCATGGGCTTGAAAAGACCCAGAAAAAATTTTCTGATGCAGCACCCCCCCCCCTCCACTAATTTTAGCTACAGCCGCCACTGGTTGTAGTACTGTAAGTACGTTACGTGATCTATACCTCTCTACTCGCCTTCATACTGTAACTAATCAGAGCTAGAAGTAGAGCAATAGAAGGCTTACGGTTCATAAAACTGGGCCACTGTCGCACCAGTAAAGGTGTATAAGTTTCCTCAGTAGAATTAACAGCAACATTTGTTAAGATAGCTTTTAATTATTGAGATAGATTTGACTAAATATTTTTAAAATATTATACTTGGAAACGTTTTCTTATCTCATATATTTTGTTGATTACGTTAGATGATTTTCAGTAATACGTAGAATTTCATTAAAATGTTATGCTAATAAATTTTTTCAGAAGTTGTACTATCTAAAATACTTTGCAGAATTTCCTTTACAACTATAACAGATTTAATATTTTACCTAAGTAATTTGATTGGTTTGATAAATTGCTTTTTAATTTAGATTTATGTTTTAGCCTCATACACCAGTTTTTTCTTTATTTCTAATTTTGTTTTTTTTGACTTTTTTCCATACACTGCTTCGTTTTTCCTGTTCTTGTATTAATGCCTATATTTATAACTTTATCAACTCATTACGTTTTTAACTTTCTTCTGTAACACTCTATTATTAAAGATTCTACCTAATATATTCAAGATATCCCTTTTATCGTAAAGCGCTGTTTTATACAATTTTTTTCTTTTATAACTTGAAAATTTATTTTTCATTACTTGCAGATATTTATAAATTTCACGTATACAATTTTTTAATAATCAACCTGTAATTTTTCTATACTGAGGTCCATTATATGTCGATTGTTTCCACTCTCCTTTATTCACAGCTAAATATTTTTAGTTTCTGATAACTCATATTTCCTTTTAGATTTTCTATTACACATTCTCTCCTTTACATGTTTCACTGATCCTTTTATCACTAATCTAAGCACTTCTTCTCCTCTCAGGACATTTCTCAGCCGGTTAATCTTTCCTTTTCTAAATTTTCGTGTTTATTTTTCACTCTTTCTATCCATTTTATTTCTCCAATTTTTTCTATGATTAAATTTTAGATGTCTATTATTTCTTTGCTAATTTCTTTCTTACATAACAACTATTGCATTTTATTAAATACTAGTTGGCCCGTCTAGCTAGAACCTTAACCCCCGGAACTCAGGTCAACTCAGGCGAATCCTGGAGCTACCTCAGGGGCTCCTCGGGGCCTCCTTGAACCAAGGGGCCTACTCCATGGCTGCAGAGCTCGCCATTTCCAATTTTCCAAGGGAACAGGCTCCCTGGACACGCGCAGAGCTTGTTTCGGTCGCCATTCTCAAATACCTAGAGGCCTCCAGTTCCTAAACTTACTCAGTGTTCGGTACCGTCATGGTTGTGATAATAATACTGATAAATAATAATTATAGTAATCAGGCTTTACAGAAACCTGAAAAAGAAACTGAATTGCAAAAGATAAAATAATAGTAACTACTTTTTTCTTTTTCTGATGCACGCAAAAGTAAGCCTTAAATCTATGAACAAATACCCCGTTTGAATTTTGGAAATCGGACTATTTGCTTGTAAAAAGATATTATAGGGACACCCCATTTCACCTCTCAAAACAGCACCCCAGGGGCACTCCGTTTGTTACCAGTTAATGGTGATTGTTGGTCTACCCTCCCACGAGGTGCTCGCATACCTCACTACACTAACCTCATACGTAGTCCCCACGGGAAGCCCATTATTGTTAAACAGAAATTTTTTTTAAATTTATTTAATATTATTTTGTTTTAATATTCGTCAGGAAAAGGTTTTTGAAAGTATATATGTTTGGAGTGTAGCTTTATATGGAAGTGAAACTTGGACGACGGAGTACCTGAAAAGAAAAGTTAGAAGTTTTTCAAAAGCTTCTAAAGCTTTTAATTCTTGAAATGTGGTGCTATAGGAGAATGTTAAAAATCAAATGGGTCGATAAAGTGACAAATGAAGAGGTGTTGGGGCAAATCGATGAAGAAAGAAGCATTTGGAAAAAATATAGTTAAAAGAAGAGACATACTTATAGGCCACATATTAAGGCATCCTGGAATAGTCGCTTTAATTTTGGAGGGACAGGTAGAAGGAAAAAATTGTTCAGGCAGACAACGTTTGGAATGTATAAAACAAATTTTTAGGGTTGTAGGATGTAGGGGTAAACTGAAATGAAACGCCTAGCACTTGATAGGGAATCTTGGAGAGCTGCATCAAACCAGTCAATTGACTGAAGAGAAAAAAAAAATGTATTATCAATGAAATAATTTTATTTATTCGATTGATTCCAATCATTCAATTCAAACCCAGCTCAAACAGTGATAGAGGTTCACTGTTCATTAATTCAATTCATTAAACTTTGTGCTTTAACCGGCAAATCTCCACTACTAATCGTGTACATATAGATTTTTCGAGATAAGATATATCTAAAAACCTTCTCAGTTATGATATGAAACATGGGTAAAAATTTGGTTTGGATTGATCGAGTAGTTTTTGTTTATCCTGAACAGACAAAAACCTTCTTCCTCTTTATACAATACAGAATGATTTTTTTAGTCCTGTTACCCAATTGTTAATGTCTGTAATTTTTTTCTAAGAAAGGGAACTTTTGTTTTGTGACACGAAGTCGGTAGCGCTACTCAACCGGTATAGATACGGCAGTGTGAGTTGATTCTCCTTGAGCTGTGTAAACATTTGTGCCGTTTCCGGTCGTGTTACGAACAGAATGTCTTTTACCATAGAACAACGAATTTTCAGTCTTGAACAATATTTTGCTACGAGATCGTATGCGAGTGTAAAAGAATCATTTCATATTAAATTTTTTGGTGTCCCTCCGCCAGATAAAAAGTAAATTTCTAGGTTAGCAGACCGATTTTGAGAGACAGGTAATGTTTGCGACAGAAAACGTAATGGTCGACCAACTTGCTTGACAGATGACGTTTTAGAAAATGTGAAAACAAGATTGCTCAATTCTCCACGGAAAGGTTTACGAAAACTTTCCACGCAAGTCCGATGTCATATTCGAGTGTTCAGAAAGCTGCTAAAAGATTGAATTGAAATCGTATCCGTATCGCGTACAATTAGTCAAAGAGCTTCGCCTCCAGATTTAAACAAGCGATTGCAATATTGCCGTCGGTTTAGGTCTCTTGTAAACGATAACGGAATCGAATTTTTAAACCAGTGTTCTTTAGCAATGAAGCTTGGATCCACCTCGTCGGTTATGTGAACAGTCAAAACTGTCGAATTTGGGCGGTTGAAAATCCTAACGCTTTACAAGACAAATCTTTGCATCCTGAAAAAATTGGTGTGTGGTGTGCGATATCTCGTCATCGTATAGTCGGACCCGTATTCTTCGAACAGACAGTAAATGGTGAAGTATACAGGAATATTGTGCGCCAATTTGTGCCCCTCCTGAAACCTCAAGAACGGTATTGCTAGTTTCAGCAAGAAGGCGCTACATCCCACACGTCTCGAGAAACCGTGGATTTTCTGCAAGACTATGATGACCGAATAATAAGCAAGGGCCTCCAAGGTCCCCAGACCTCACATCTCCTGACTACTTTTTTTGGGGCTATATTAAGTCCGAGGCCTTTAAACACAATCCTCACACTATTGATGAACTTAAAGTCAATATTACTGACTTAATCACGAATATTTCCGATGCGACTCTTAAAAAGGTTTCTGCTAATATGCTGAAAAGAGTCCGTGCGTGTATAACCGCAAGGGGTGGGCATTTTGAGCATATTCTTTAACAATTATGTAAGTAATAGCTTTTTATTAAATTTCTTTTGTAAGTAAAATACATTTTTTTATTTCACCTAAATTTCCCTTTCTTAAATTACATTTAAAATTGAGTAACAGGACTAAAAAATCACTCTGTAGTATAAATATCCTTATATACCTCGATTCTAATTTTTATTTCCTCTTTGTTTTTTCTTTGTCCTAAATATTTATCTTTCTTCTTTACATAAACGTTCTTTGGCTTATTATCTCCTATTTTTATTTCTTCTGTTTTCTTAACAACACTGTATTCTGTTATAATGTTTTAACTTTGAAATGAATAATTTGAATATCGTGTAGTTAACCTTCTAAAAAAAAAAAAAGAATGTCGTCTGTGACCTATATACAATTTTTATTTCCTTCTTGCTCTTATCCTTTTATCCTTCTGTAGTTTAGAAAATCATTTAAAGTTTAGAATTCGAAGAATTTTAAATAAAATTATTCTGTTAGTTTGTTTTTTTTAAACCAGTATTTTAATTCAATATATATTTGGAAAAAAAAATCTAAATTAATTCGCTACCCCTAAAAAAATATACTGTCAAGTATTTAAAAAAAAAAATAAAAACTAAAAGAATACTTGACTTTTGTTACGAAATGTCATTCAACATAAAAAAAATAGTAACACTTTAAAGATAGCAAGCTTATCACAGGGCCAACTTGTTTCATTATCTGCGGTCTAAATATACATATAATTATTACTAATTTATTTGTTTACTATTATTTATATTTACTTGTTTTAATAAGCAATTATTTAAAAAGAAAAAATTAAATTAAATATGCTGGAGATAACAAAAAAAATAAGTTTATATATTTTTTTCACACAATAAAATAACATCTAATTTCTTACTTATTTTAATGGTATATTAATTAGTAAAATCGTTACCATAAAGATCACATATTTATTCACTTTTTCTCTTATTACTATTTATTTATTTTTTATTTTTTTAAATAATTAAGAAAGGAAGTAATAATTTTAAAAACCTCTTAATTAATGTTTTTAATATCTTTTTAAGGTATCATTGTATGTTGAAATCATTATTTATCGAAAAAAGAATGATATAATAATAATTTATATTAAAAAACTTTAGTAAATAGAACACCATAACGCCTTTTAAAAATAACTTTTTTTATTTATTTGATCGTTTCAAACAAATGAATCTATTAGTAGAAATATTTATATAAAAATATAGTTAATATTTTAATGAAAGTGAAGCAGTGCAATAAATCACAATATTTTTATTAACAATTTTTTTTTCCAATAAAATTAATTAATAAAATTCTAATTACTTTCAATGAAAATATAGTGCAGAAATATTTTCAGTTGAGAAATGTAGTTAGGGATATCCATATAATAAAACTTACACCGCTACCTCGTGAAGCTTTTCATGGAGGGGATAATTACCCAAGTTAGATTAATACTTACAAATTCTAAAAATTTCCTTTGTATCAATTCATTCGTGCATCAGTGTTGCTTTCTAATACTACTGCAAGCTACTATATAAAGCCTAGAAATCACTTGAATATACTCAATCAAGAATTTCTATCTAATAGTCAGTGTATTTCCCCTAGATAAATTTTATTAGCATATTAGATCTTACAAACTTTTGATTAAATTATGCGTATTAATAAGCTGCACAATTTGGAATTTAGAAGAAAACTTGCTTATATCATGGCGTTTTATTTTTAAATTTTTATTAGGTCCGTTATAAATTTTACTCTCTCGTATAATGATGAAATCCACTAATGATATAATCCACCAAATGACTAATCCATAAGCAACTAAACAAAAGATTTCTCATCGGCTCAATAATTCACCGATACAGATTTCTGAGACAGTTCAATACCAAAATTGTTCTGACTTTCCGTAGGTCGGCGAAGAAAACTTTTTTGAAATGTAAAATGATTAGCAAATCTCATCTTATTCATCAATCTATGTGAACTTTCTCCAGATATTTCATTAAAAATATGTTTATGAATAAATAAAAAAAACAAAATGTTATGTTGTTTGTTTATAAATATCATTTGAAAGTCACTTCTTGCCGATTAAATCATGTTTCTTTTGAAAATTTCATTTCATTTATTTCCAAATTTTATACAATATTCTGCTAATGTACGATACCAGATTCTTAATTTTGAATTCTATGTATCTTTTCTCTAGAATTATAAAAACTTCGGTTTGATTGGAGCCTGTTTTGTTTTAAGAGAATATTTTTTTCTCTAACGAACAGTTTCTTTTGTATGCCTGTACATATTTCCGCTTTGAAGAAGTTAAAAAACTAAAAAAGGAAAAACGTTTGAAAACATTGAACCTACTTCAAAAATAACAATTTTTGAATATTGCACTGAACTCGTCATTGCAAATCAGCGGGTTTTCAACTCGAAAGTTCTAAGATTCAAATCCTAGTAAAGGCACTTCCGTTTATATGGATATGAATACTAGACGGATACCGGTGTTATTTGGTGGTTGGGTATCAATTAACCCCACACATCTCAGCAATGGTTGACCTAGACTATACAAGACTGCACTTCATTTACAATCATACTCATCATCTTCTGAAGTAATACTTTACAGTGGTTCCGGAGGCTAAACAAAAAAAGAAAGAATACTGCATTGAAAAGGAAAACACAATTTTTCTTATACCTTTAATACAATCTTTGAAAACTATTTTATTGAAATAGGCGCTAAATTCTATAATTAGCCTTAAGGTTACATATTTTTAAAGCTTCAAACTTAATTAAAATAAATTTTGTACATTAATAATTCATTTAACATTTGGCGCCGACTTCAAGAAATAGATTTCAAAGACTTATTGAAATCACAGTGGAAGAATTATTTTTTCCTTTTATGTGAAATTTTTAACGTAGATTTCATAATAAAGCTACCTATTGTAATGGGTACCATAATTCGACTTCCGGAAAATTTCGATCAGTTTTCGCGTTTCACATCCCCCATATCCCGAAACTACCGTCCGCTGGAAAGCGGAGGTAGATTTCACCGGTGCTAAGAAGGGGATAAAAAATATTTCCACCTTAAAGTTAAGAAAAACTTCAAATTTACTCAATTCGACAATGATTGCATGTGAATAAAATTTTCACGTGTTTAGCATAAAAGCCTCCATCTTCTTAAAATTTTAACAACATTTTGGTCATCTCTTACCGTAAGGGTTGGCCATATAAAAAATCGTTAATACAAATTTTTTAAGTAATGTTAACGGACTAACGACCATTTTAAACCGATTTGATTCTGTGCCTATTAAGGGAGGTATGATTTTTTATGTCTTCGAAACCCAATTTTTCCACCCACTGGGACAATGGTTGGTGATCTCAAAAAACTTTACTTAGATACGTTTTAGGTCCTTATTCAAAGAATAGTAGGAACTTTTAACAAATTCGATATTTTACTTAATAAGAAAGTTATAGGGATATTTTGTTTTTTTCGAAAAAGTTCCCCCATTTCCAAATCCATGGTCTGATTTAGGCCGTTAACAAACTGGAATAATATTTAGGACGAGTTATTTTTAAGAAATAATTTGAAAGTGATTAGCGCAAAATTATGGCAGTATTCGTATCCTCAAGAAAGTGAAATATATATATAAAATTTTGAGCTGATTGTGGTTTTGGGGTCTGGGGAATGTGAAACGCGAAGATATGTTGAAATTTTCCGGAAGTCGAATCATGTACCATTACAATAGGTAGCTTTCTTATGAAATCTATCTAATATCTTCGCGTATTTAAAACGATAAAAGTTTTTATATATCCTAGGCGTAACTAGGAAGTACTTGAATTAAATTTGAGTACGATTTATTTATGAGTAATTGAAATTCTATAAGCATTTAATATTTAAAATAAATAAAACTCTTTTATTTAAATTATTAATAGCCAGTTAATTCATGTCTAATAGAAACAAAACCGAAGCCCATGTAAAAAAATTATTCTGAAATTTTTTCTATTGATATTACATAAATTTCTTACTAAACACTATTTGTTAATTATTTTATTACCAATCTTTATACACGACTCATATCACCGTATTAATAGATTAATATTTAACCTTTTACTATATATACTTCTGCTATTTAAAAATGACGATAATGAGTATAGTTTCGCAATTTAGTAGTTCTGAATAGTTTATTAATTATTATTATTTTAATTTTTGCACGCTTAGATTGATTTCTTCAGTAGATAAATCATAAAATAATAAGCACTTTGAAATTTAATTTTTTCTTTTTTTTCATTTAATGAATCGTGTGTTATTTGGCAATGGACTGCCTAGTTCATTTTTTTTTCTTTTTGTTTTATGATCCTAAATGATCCTTTAAAAATAAGTGTATTTTATTTTTATTTTTTTATTTATTTTTATTTTAGAAAGCGTCCCTGAACCGGTTGATATTTAATATAATAAAAACAATATATATAATATGTATGTGTGTGTGTGTGTGTGTGTGTGTGTGTGTGTGTGTGTGTGTGTGTGTGTGTGTGTGTGTGTGTGTGTGTGTGTGTGTGTGTGTGTATAATGTGTATATATATATATATATATATATAATCCATTACTACATATATAACCTTTCTTAAGATATAATACACGATAATCAACTTTAAAATATCTTTAACAGTTTGTTTTTTCTACAATCAGATATGAAAAAAGTTTTCTTTTGTAAAAATTAAATTTATGTTTTTTTTTGTTTTTTTTATGAATTTTACGTAACCTTAAATTTAGTCTACAGATTTTATATAATATTACATACGGAATTTTTTAAATTATATGAACACATAAAAAGCGATGGTTTTGTCACGAGAGTAAAATCGTAAAAGCTTATCTATAAATTTTCAAAATCTACATTATCAATAAAGATAAAATATCTATTTGAAGAAAATATTTTTCATATAAATTCATAAATCATATAAATTTTTTAATCCCGTAGATTTTCTAACTTCCCTTTTTTTATTTTTTCCTATCATTTCAATTTTTTAATTACTTCGTTTATAGATTACATAAATAATTAAATTAGGAACAAAATTATCTATTTGTTGTTTAGGTTTTTATTAATTACCGACGGTTAGCTTCAATAAGAAGACCATATTTTTGTAATTATTTTTCTCCTGTTAATGAAGATAGGAAATGTTTTTATCCTTAATATGTTTGCTACAAAAATGTAATGGTTTGTAAAATATTTCAATTAACAATGGTGAAGAAAAACTATTGTAAAATGAGAAACAAAATTCTTTTAAAACTGCAGGCCATCTCAACTTTCTATAAGAGAAAATTTCAATCGCTACACAGTCGTTCACAACGAAACAGCTGTGAAGCAATATACAGATTGTACCACGAAGTTCTTCTAGGGCTATCATAACCTATTCTATTCGTAAAAATAATGAAAAAAAGTTCATATAAATATACGTTCTAAAATGATTCGTTTTCGAGTTAAGGCTAGTGAAATATTTCACTCTGATTTCAGCTATCCCGGTAGGTAAACTGGTCGTACTAAAAATTTTAGGACGTTAATTAAGAGGAAAAATTAGTGATTTCTAATGATTTTTGATCTAAAAAAAATCGAATAAAATAGTTCCCTGAACCTATAGAATCTGTAATAAGTTTTGAGAAATCTGGGATGAAATCCAATAAAATGGAGTAAAAAACTCCGTATTTTATGTTTGACGTACACTAATCTTAAGTGTAATAAACGCATAAAACATTTAGATATTTTTATAGTACAGTATTAAATATTTTTGTAACGCATTTGAACTCTTTCCTGTCAAACTTACGACTTATAGTCCGTTTTAATTTTTATTTCTCCTACATCCCTTTTTCCATCTTATTTCTAATTAAAATTATTAAATTTATTTACGTAAAATATCTATCGAGTCTACGAATGAAGCACCAAAGTAGAAGTATTTTTTTTTTTTTGTTTTTAAATGGAATTCATCTTAAGTTTAACTTCAAAATGTTTAAAAAAAATACTAAAACGCAAGATAAAAACCCGTTCTTTAATATATTTCATTTCATTCATAATTTTCTCCCATTAGGGCAGGTTCTGTCACGGCTGCTGCTCTCCACTTTGTTTTATCCTTGGCTAATCTCTTTGTTTCAGCACATTTTTGCTTTTCCATAATCTCTTTCTTTCTTTCCTTTCACCAAGTCTTCTATCGTATCCACTAATAAACAACTTTTTCTTATACCATATACTAGCCAGTTCCTTTTCCTATATTCAATATTATTTAGCATTTTCCTGTTCTCTCCGATTCTCCTTAAAACTTCTTCATTTGTAACATGTTATTTGCATTTGATATTTATCATTCTGCGCCACAATCACATCTCAAAAGTCTCAATTCGTTTTCTCTCTACCTTTCTCATTGTCCACGTTCCAGATCCATAGAGTATCACATTTCAAATAAACATTTCATAATTCTCCTCCTTAACTTAACTTTACATACAACAGTTTTCCCTACTTATTAAATGCCTACTTAGGCTCCTAATTCTTGATATTGTTTTAATTTCTACTGTGTAATTCAGGTCATCTGCTATAAGGCTCCCTAAGTACTGAAATCGCGTCACGTGCTCTTAAACTTCATTTCCTTTCTTAATCTCAATCTTCTCCTCTTCTCTTCCTCATACAATATATTTTGTCTTCTTTTTGTAGATCTTTATACCCAGACTTTCGCAAGCTTCATTTAAATCATCAAATCAAAGATGATTTGATAATATTTAAGATCAAAGAAAAAAAAGAAAAGATCAAAATCAAAGATGATTTTGATAATATTTAAGAAAATATTATTTATTGTTACGATAAATGAAGTTAAGAAACGTTTTAATTACACTAATAATAAATTAAGCAACAGCGAGGTACTATGCTTTGTGTGTAATTTGATCTAATTAGTATAAAATATATTTGACATTAATTAGTGCCATATTAATGAATGAAATCACAGTCCCACTGCTGTGTGTTTCTATTTATAAATTTCATCTTAAAATTTATTTCATTAATTAAAATTAATAAGTAATAATTATATTTCCTCTTGTAATAAACCTATACGTAAAATTTTTAATCAAATAAATGTCTTCATTAAATAATTTAAATGTTCAAGAATAAAGCACATACACATAACCTGGTATAAAAATTTTTTTTTCAGTTATTAGTTAAAAGACATGCTTTTTAATTCCTTATGTAAATTACAGTAAAATAAAAATGTAATTTTGTAAAATAAATTCTCAAAAATTCACATTTAATGAAATAATGGTAAATTTCCGATAAATAATGTTTTATTACTCTTGATTCTAGTTAAAAACTCTGTCTTTTGGAAAATAAGCATTTTTATTATTATTAAAAAAGTAGTATTTAAGAACTATTTTTTGAAAGTTTAATTTTTATTTTGGTTTGCCACATTCTGTTGAAGAACTTTTCAATTTTTTCCTTGTATTTATATTAATGTTTTTTACTGTAATTAATTACTTCTTGTCAAAATTTAGAAAGCGTAAAAATATAGATACGTAGTAGTTTTATCTGGGATATCTGGAGTAGAATTGCCACTGCTAGTAGTATAATGAAGGGTACATAGTACATAGTCCTGTACTGTACTGTACTGGTACATACTGTTCACATAGTACATAGAACTGTAATAGTAGTGTGCATAGGATATCATAGGATAGTCACAGAATAAACCAGTCGTCAGATCAATCCATCTTCACTTTACGCTACAAATGATCTTCCTTCTTCTTTCTTTACTGTTTAGCCTCCGGTAACTACCGTTTTAGATAATTCTTCACAGGATGAATGAGGATGATATGTATGAGTATAAATGAAGTGTAGTCTTGTACATTCTCAGTTCGACCATTCCTGAGATGTGTGGTTAATTGAAACCCAATCAACAAAGAACACCAAATTTAGTATTCAAATCCGTGTAAAAAACTGGCTTTGTTAGGACTTGAACGCTGGAACTCTCGACTTCCAAATCAGCTGATTTGGGAAGAAGCGTTCACCACTAGACCAAACCCGGTGGGTACAAATGATCTTCCTAAACTCATAAATCATAACGCTATGCAAAAATGTTTTAAGTAGTCATGATGTTAAAAAAATATTTTTAAATTTTCTATCTAGAAAATGTGATTTTTCATTCAAAAATGTTATATAAATTGGAAAAAATTTTTTAACGAGACTGATCATCATAGGAAATTATTTTACAAACTAAAACCTAATCAAAAATTGAATTTTTTGGTAAACAGTAAGACTTCGAACATATATGAAAAAATATATATGTAACGTGAAAAAGAAAATTTAAGAAACATTTTTACACGCTTCGACAGCGTTTAAAAATCATAAAAATTTTGGAGTATTTTAGAAATATGTAATCGATTAAACCTACATAAACATCATGAACTTCGCGATATTTGTGGTGTGCATAATCGGCCAAACAAAAATATATAATTCATCGTTTGGTTAATAAGTTTGAAGAGAATTTTTTCTACTTGATGTTGAAACACGAGAAAAGAAATACAAGGAATCAGTAGTTTACCTATACTATTATATAAAGAGGAAGAAGGGTTTTTTTGTTCCGGATAAACAAAAAAAAAATACTAGATCATCGCAACCAAACCTTTACCCATGTTTCTTGTAATAACTGAGAAGGTTTTAGATATATTTCATATCAAAAAATATATATATATATACATACTATTAAAGTAAAGAAGAGTTTAGTAGTATGTATATAATGATAGATGAAATTTTCCTCTAGTTGTAGAGATTTGCCCGTTGAAGCACAAACTTTAATGAACTGTGAGTCTCTATCACTGTGTGAGCCGTGTTTCAACTGAATAATTTAAATCAATCGAATTAATAATAATACAAAGGTAATAGAATTAAATTTACTCTAAATAAAATAAAATTAGATTTAAAAAATAACTATTTAACAATAATTGGCTTCCCGTGGGGACTGCGTGTGAGGCTAGAGTGATGAAGTATGAGAGCACCTCGTGGGAGGCTAGACCAATCATTGTATATCTAAGTTACGTGCAATATATTGTTAGCAAACTCTTAACATTTACCTCGCACGACTATTACAGTTATTTCTCTCATCAAACCGTCACCAATAGCGCACTTCATTAAAATATCATTCATATCAAATATGTGTGTATATTTCAGTAATTTTTTTATATTGAATTGAAATATATCTAGTTACTTACTGTTTATTGAAAAAAAAAAAAAAATGATTTATCAAAATACGTCATTAAAACATGTGTTGATTGTTATTTGTCTTACAGAAGTCCAAAAGAAACGTTATTGCTTTTGAACAGGTGTTGTTTGTTATAGTTATATTTACCGTACAGTGTATTGAAATCAATATATAACTGTTGTTGTCAGTTTTATTTTTGTTTTACTCTATCATCTATTAGTCTAAAATAAAGATAGATAAAGGAAAATTAGGAGAAATAATAATGGATAAAAAAGAAATAGCTAAAATTAGACCAATGTATATAAAAAATTAATTTGATAAAATTATATTTAATTTAAAAAATTACGTACAACATTGCTTTTTAAACTTCATTTTAAAAACTGTTCCTTTAACTTTAATAAATAAACAAATACATGTTAATTATCTTTTTTACGATGAGTCCGCCCGTAAAACCCCCCATTTTACGGACGGAGTGTCGGACTCGCTAACAGGTTCTGCTAGACGTTATTAAGAGAGCGTATATGTGCCTGCGCCCTTCCGACCAAACCTTATATCTCACCAATCCTCCCTTCCCGGAGTTGGATTCACAATTAAGCATTTCACGTCCCCGAGAGGTGCTTTTGGGCCAGAGTGATCCAGAGTCTCCGTGCTTCATCACCGTCGCCCACCCACACAAGTGCGGACGAACGACGGCTCCGCAGAGAGCTGTCTTTCACCCTCCGGTCATGTTCTTCCGTCTCAGTCTAAGAACAGTTAATTATTTTGATTTTGGACACCAGCGTATACAAATATTTAACTTTTTATATAAGCTTATAAACGGTACAGACTACAGATATTTCTTTGTATATAAATCCGTATCAATAATAATTTTTCATTTAAAAGTTTTCTGAACCGTCAGGCCGGCCTGAATGATTCTTTTACTAAAGTTTTTATTAAACTTTAAAGAATTGGTAAATTTATTTAAACTCATCTAACCAATAAGACTTAACCTGAGAACATTTTGTATTTTAATGACTGGTAATAATTTTTTTTTAAGTCGCTTAATTTTTAGTCCTGTATTCAACTTTCTCTGCAGACCTTCCGGCTTCAGACCATTTCACGTCGCCTCGTTTGCTGATGATACAGCAGTCCTGCTTGTAGAAGAAAACCCACAACTAGCCTCAGCGAACCTCCAACCAGTATTTTTATGGTTAACAAAATGAAAAATAAAATGAGTCAGAATACGTGGAGCCATATTACGTTTGCGATGAGAAAACGTGACTATCCCCGTGACCACCTTGATGGCATTTTCATCCCCCAATCTGACTCTGAGGATTTTCATCCCCAAGTTTTGACTCTGACGCGTACTGTATCTTGGATTCCACCTTGATCGTGGAAGTACCGCGTAAAAGAGAAAAGAGGAAACGGCTAAAGAGAGGTATATGAAGCTTTATTAGGTAGGACTTCATACTTGTTACTTTCCAACAAACTTTTAGTATATAAGGTGATTCTAAAACCGATTTGGATGAGTGGTATAGAGCTATGGTGAACACCGAGCAAGAATTACATTGAGATTATAAACTTTTCCGTAATAAGTTGGTGAGATCCATTGCAGAGGCACCGTAGTTCGCGAAGAGGTTAAAAGGTTTGGTTCAAATTATAGACGGCGGTTAAAAATATGTGAACCTTTTAAAAGTTAATCTCCTATACAACAGCGTGGATATCCGGTGACTGAAACCTTCATCTGCTGAACTTCACGGCCCGCCTTCATTTGCTGAATTTGGGGGGAATCTGAGAGCCTCTTAAGTTGTTCAATATCAGACGTGTGATGAAGATATTTTCTATGCCGTGATGAGGAACCTAACCTCTTTACATTCATTTCCATGAGCTTGTTATGTTATAATTTGTTTGTCTTTGTCTGTTGTTTAATAATGATAAAATCTTTTTCTCTTTTTTTTGTTTTTTGTTGGATGTTTGTACACTTATATTTATGTTGTGATCTTATTCAGTACGAGTGTGTTTATATACATGGACTTTTTTTCGAATAAGCCCCTACTAGGCTACTTAATGATCATAGAATAATCACTTATTTAGTATCTTCTTTTTGAACGTTTCAGTTTTATGTTTGGCCCGGTATTCTTTATTTTCTCTAAGTGTAGATATTTACGTCTTCAGAATACTTTCTACCAAACAAAATAATAAAATTTCAATAATAAATCAATAAAATCTACGTTCGTTTTATTGAGAATGTTCGTTGGAAACCCCCTCATCATGTGCTTTTTGTAATACTATTTATTTGCGGTTCCTTACTCGGAACCGATTGTAAATAAATACATTGTGAGAAAAAAATTAGACATGTTCTCTTAATGATAACTATAATGGTTTCTGTTATAATATTTAGAAAATAGAATATTTATTTTACTATTTCATTTATGAAAGCTGGTACCCCTTGATAAATGACTGAAAAAATGCTTTACATTGACTTACAAGTTCCATACATTAACAATATCTTTCTTCGAGTTAATATACGTCTTTTAGCAAAAGTTTGCAGTCACGATAAACCACTTTTATTAAACCCAGATACACCGCCCTACCTTTCGAGAAACCCCCAAATACGACTAAGTAGTTAAAAAACTTTTGTCAACCAATTATGGTTTTTTTTATTTACATTTTTCATTCTTTTTCTACGTTATTCATTTTTAACACGATTTTTACATCCTCGTAAAATTCTTACATACGAGTATTGATTGTTCTGTTCACTTCATTTCACGTCATCTCATCATTTATCAGTTTAATTGTTTGCGTAGTTAACGTAGTTGTAAATTAAGTTAATAAAATAAATATTCTTACGTAATTTATTTAATATTATTTTAGATATGAACTTATGTTTCAAAATATATTTCTAATTTAATAGATTTTTATCATATATATTTCTTATTTTGTGATGCTGCTCTAATCAATGTTTTTACAATGGTTTCCCAGTTCCAGTAAAAATATATATATATATATACATACACACACATATTTACTTGAAATATGTTACCGCTCTTGAAGTATGTCCTCTCTTTTCGAAAAATAGTATTTACACAATCAGGATTGACTTAAAAAAAATTTTGCAAAGCGTCAGTTTAAACTTCCCACCTATCTTCCGCTAAGAAGAAAATCGATGAAACTTGTTCTGCCTGATTTAAACTATTCTATCCGTGTATAGAAATTTTTACGGTTAACAGGTAACTGCCACACTGAAAAATGCAACACTTCGAAGGCTGCTATGCTTCCTACCGGGTTGGTCAAGTGGTGAACGCGCCTTCGCAAATCAACTGATTTCAAAGTCGAGAGTTCTAAGGTTCAAATCCTAGTAAAGACAGATATAAACGTAACTACTCTTATACGGATTTGTATACTAGACCGGGCTTACCGGTGTTCTTTGGTGGTTGGTTTCAATTAACCACACACCTCAGAAATGGTCGACCTGAGAATGTACAAAACTACACTCATACATATCATCCTCTGAAGTGATCCTGAAGGTGGTTCCGGAGGCTAAACAAAAAAAGAAAAGGCTGCTGTACTTATTTTGCTATAAATATCCACCATACTGCCATTTTTTTTCAATTTCAATTAAGATTTTGTTACGTTATTACTAATTTTTGATACCAATTTCACTTTGCAACTTTACTTTCTGAAATATTCAAAAATAAAGTTGAGACAATTTATGTCTAGTAGCAACCGTGGATAATGAGACACCAATTGATGTCTCAGAATATTTTAATTGAATTATATCTTTTACTTAACAACTGATATTATTTATTTAGACTATTTATTTTTAATGTTGCAACTCCAGAATTGTTTGAATACTATTTTTATTAATTGCTATGATTTTTCTTAACATAAATTACTAAAAGTCACTCTGAATTTGAATTCAGATTTTTGAAGTGAAATTTGAATTTAATATTTTTAAGAGTACTTGTTATAAAAATATAACAACTTTGTCAGTAAACGACTAAACTTAATTCACATTTTATTAAAACACTTTTCTATTATGTTTATTTTGCTTTTATTTGGTGATTTTCAAGAAAAACATTCATTAATTTAAAATTTAAAGAAAATCTTCTGCGTTACATACAACACAAAAATATACAGAATTTTCTTTTTAAAATAATATTTTATTTTATACAAAAAAATTAAAAAATAAGCAATAATATAGCATTTTAAGTGTGACATTACACTGAGACATCATTTGATATTTCATAGCAGTTTTGGATTGCGAAACTGAGACTGACATCAAATGATGTCTTATAGCAATAATGGACATCATTTGAGATATCATTTGATGTCTGATGGCAATCAACCTGTTAATACACTTTTATCATACGGTTTTAACAACTGAAAGTGAATTTTAGCTGGTTTTATAGCTACAGAAAATAAAATTCTTATCACAGCATGATGTTCATGGTACATGTTTCAAGAAAAATCGTCATTTTGAAATAAACAACAGGTATTATAAATCCTTTTTAACTGCTGATATATTTTGTCAGGGATACATACTTTAACGTCCCACAGTTTCAATTTGTTCTATTAATTAGTTTTCCGTTTTTTCCATTTGTTTCTTTAATTATTAAATGACCGTCGATATAAAAAGTAGAATTTTTTAAAGCAACAGAAGAAAATTCAATCACTTCTTCGCGTTACTCAGTTAAAACAACAATATTGATCCAGGATTAAAATTACAAATGTCTTATAATGGTATTTATTAAATTATTTTATCCGCAATTATTATAATATTATAATTTTTTATCTCATTGTTAAGATTTTGTCTTTTGGTTTTCCCGTAACATACAGAATTATAGCAATGTATACAATATATATTCTCTAAAAATACAAAATAATTTTCATTCATTTGTAACAGAGTAATAAATAAAAAAAACGATTTATTTTTTATTCAGGTACATAATCATAATTTTTTCGAAATATATTTTATAAAAATCAACTTACCAACTTAATGGTATTTTCTATTAAGTACTCTATAATAGTTTTCATAGTACAGTACCATATATGAAGTGTTGTTATTACTAGTTAAAAGCTAACTAATTGCACTGAAATGACAATGACATAGGTGTATTTCATTTTTATTAGTTTCTTACTCTATTCATAATTCTTTTTTTTTTCTTTTATTATTGATTTTTCCATTTACTTCGCTCTTAACAGTAATGTAAACCGCTTTTGAAACATTTTTATAAAAGGTATAGACTTAGGTTAATAAATAATTAATAATAAAGTGTCACAAAACAATAAATTAATTAAATTAGGGAGATTTCATAAGAAATCTACCTATTGTAATGGGTACCATGATTCCACTTCCGGAAAATTTTTAATATCTTCGGGTTTTCACATCCCCTAGACCCCAAAACCACCGTTAATTCAAAAGTTTATATATTTCACTTTCTTGTGGATACGAAAACTGCCGTAATTTTCCGTCAATCACTTTAAAATTTATACATAAAATATAACGACCCAAAATCTCGGTGATTTTGTTAATGGAAAAAATCAGGCCATGGGAGTGGAAATGGGAGGGCTTCTTCGAAAAAAGAAAAATATCGCTATAACTTTCTTATTAAATAAAATATTGAATTCGTTTAAAGTTCATATTATTCTTTGGATAAAGGCCTAAAACTTACCTAGATAACGTTTTTTTTTCATATTATTAACCATTGGCCCAGGGGTGAATAAAATGGGGTTTTGAAGAAAATAAAACCATACCTCCCTTAATATTAAAATCATACCTCCCACAGTATCGAATCGGTTTAAAGTGGTCGTTAGTCATCTAAATATTACCTAACACTTTTGCCTGAAACAATTTTTGATATAACTAACCCTTACGGCAAGGGATGACCAAAATATTACTGGAATTATAAGCAGATGGGGCTTGTCGTATGCTAAACATGTGAAATTTTTTTCACGTGTAACCATTGTCGAATTGAGTTAATTTGAATTTTTTCTTAACTGTAAGCTGGAAATATTTTTATGCCCTACTTACCATCGGTGACATCTACCTCCGCCTCCCGGCGTGCCGAAAGGAAATTTTTTAATTTAATTTGTATTTTATATTAAGCCTACCGGGTCTAGTGGTTAACTCGTCACAAATCAGTTTTTTAACAGCTGATTTTCGAAGTTGAAGGTTGTGAGGTTGAAATCATAGTAAATGATAATTACTTTTATACGGATTTGAATAGTAGAAAGTGGTTACAGGTGGATACAGTAGTTACAAGAGGACACGACATGAGAGTATATCCCATGCTTAGAGGATCTGGGGCCTGTGATGTTGCCATGTAGCTGCTCAGACTCCGAACCGTCCTCTCATCCCATCCCAACCTGACGGTTATGCGCGGAGAAAAAGCACTGCCGCTCCAGCCAGATGCCCAAGTATTTTTTTCGGTGTTCTGGACGGTGACATGCCCCTTAACCATGAAGCAGATCGGTGCAAGACACCGTCTCCCAGCCAATATCACCGCGTTGTCCTTTTGAGGGGCAAGGCGCCAGACCCTGCTTAGAGAGCCAGACGTCAATCAGGGCGATTGCTCGGTTGGCCCGCAACACGATGTCTGCCTCCGTCTTGGTAACGACAAGTGCCAAGTCATCAGTGAAGGCGAATTTGATGGATTTTTTCCTGTTTAGCCTCCGGGAATCACCATCAGATATTACTTCAAAGGATGAATGAGGATGATATGTATGAGTGTAAGTAAAGTGTAGTCTTGTACAATCTCAGGTCGGCCATTTCTGAGATATGTGGTTAATTGAAACCCATCACCAAAGAACACCGATAGCCACGATCTAGTATTCAAATAGTATTTCTAGATCTAGTATTTCAAATAGCTTTGATCTAAAACATTTTTTGAAATGTCAACTGTTTGAAATTTTGTCAACTCACTGAAATTTTTGTATTTTCTTGTTTAATTTATTTTCAATAAAATTTAAAAAATAAAAAATTGAGGAATATATTTTTCAACTCTTTTTATTTAATACATCTTTTTTTATATAAAATAATACATAAGATCTCCCATCCTGTGGGATGGGAAATACAAAATGGGATCGAAATACAAAAGAGTATTTTAAGTACTCTTTTACAATTGACTTCCATAGAATTTTCATTAATACAATTGTTTCATAGGAAATTCATTGATAAAATTAAATTTAAGAAAAAAAATAAAAAATATTGTTTGAAACAATGAAATTTTCATTTATAAGTTGCTTTTAACTCTTGTATTAAATTACTAAACTGCCAGTTATAAGTTTTACTGCAGTTTAAAAGCTCTAACATAATGGTTCTTAACGTAATATGCAATGGGAACAGCACTAGATCTGGAAAAAAAAGAATTATAAACCTGTTAGTTACACAATAGCACAGATAATTTCTTTTCAAAATTTCTGGCCAGAAAAATCAATTGAAAATTTTTAACTAAGAATAAGTGGAAAATTAATAACATCGCCAACTATCATAACACGTCCACAACTGCTTGAGGCGTGACATAGAATAATAAATACGGTAAGATAATTGGAAACAGAGTAAAGAAATAGAATTAAGTAATTTTTTTTTTAATTGTTACAAATGTATATCATCAGTAAAATAGTTTTATTTCTTATATTATAATCTTGAAGGAAACTCTTTCCTTCAATTTAAAAAGGCCCTCGTTATAATGAAATATAATGTATCTAATCACGTGGACAGAAAATTAATGTATTTTGTAAAGCAGTTTGAAAATTACAAAAAAAATTACCGAAGAAACGGTAAGACAAAGAAAACGGTTCAATATTGTGTGTGTGTGTGTGTGTATTCATAACCTGTATAATTTTATCCACCACTCGATACCCGATGTAAGAGTTTAATCATGACTAGCGTCACGTCACGAAGGAAGGACGTGTGCCGGCCTAGTTAGGACAATCTCCACGTCTTGCGTGACACAAGAAAGCAGGAACTAAATCAGCTCTTCTCAAGGATAAAATAATGTAATATGTATTGTTCCCAATAATCGTAGGTAGAGAGGTAAGATTATAGGAGTAACTTTTAAAATTAACTATAAAATATTCGCAAAAGATGATCTTTTATCTACGCTATAATACGTTTATTTATTACCAAAATAATCCTGTTAATATTCATAATACACATCATCCATTGCGTGTTAAATGTTTAAGGAAATATATATATATAAAAGAGAGAGAGAGAGAGACAGAGATAAAGTTTTAAAAATTTTATTTTATATGCAGATTTCTTTCTTAAACAACAATGATAAATTGTTCCATCCATCCTGACCCCCATAGGGGAAGACACCCGTTTTCTGACTATCCCGGTCGCCTCACCACCTCCTCTGTTCCTAGCTCTGATGGGCTTTACCTAAGGTCGTCTTTTTGAAGTTCTAAACTTGATAACACAATATAGTAATCAGTTTGGCCTTGTCAGAATGCCTCCGATGAAATACCTTCGCAGTTATTTCCATCAGTGTATTTACACAACCTACTCTTCTGGCATCTTCTAATCACAACTACCTACCATAACATACAACCAACCCTTAACTATCAAATTAACCGATTCGCGTAAGTGTGATCCCTGCGCCTTCCTCTAACACCGAAGGTTTCACACAAACATTTTCCTGTACCTAACTTCAGTTAGACTAGCAAAAAGATCTGAAAATTTTTTCACGTGCAACCATTGTCGTATAGATTAAATTTGAAGTTTTTTTTAACTTTAAGGCGGAAATCTTTTTTATCTCCTACATAGCACCGGTGAAATCTACTTTTAGGGCCGGAAGAAATTTTTTTTTAACTATTTTTGAATTATGTACATTGAGCCAATCCGAATATATTAAAATACAGGCTAACACATGTACGTACGTATGTAAATTCCGGAAATTTCTATAAATTTTTTTGTAAAGTAAGACGATCTTGAAACGCATATATTTAAAAAAAACCCTGTACCCAAAATTTTGGCTGATCGTTACACTTTTCCTTTACAGATATTTCGCAGTAGTAGCAATAAAGCTATAGCCGGGAAAGCATAATTATTGGTTTAATTAATATAATACCAAGCATATAAAAATGTTATTGTAAACAAAATTTTAAAGTATTTAATTTAAATTATATGTATTAAGACTAAAGAGGCTAATTTTTATTATTTCAGACAAGTTGATAAATTTTATCATGTAATAAGAATGAAATGAATTAATAAATTCAATCTACATACATAGATTTTATTGTTTAATTATTTTAATAACGAAGGAATTAAAAGAAAATTAATAATAACAACAATAATAATAATAATAATAATATTATTATTATTATTAAATATACTATTGTAAATCACCGTTTATTGAGCATAAATGTATCTACAGTAACCTACTGATATCAACATATATCTCATTATACGCTTATGTTACATTTGGTGCATATTTAAACAGGTGATAATAAAGTATCTAGTAGCAGAGTTCTTTTACAGTTTTATTTTGTTTTGCTTTTTTTAACTTTGTTTTCTTTACCGTATGAATCTGAATAAGAATTTATTGTTAAGAACCTTTTTAAAAAACATTATAAAATAAATATTTCGAATATTTTTCTGTGACCTCAATAATGTAAATTTTAATTGTGATTTATAGATATTTAGAATGAATATAATAATTAAAGAAATTACTTTTTTTTTGGTCACCTTGTTGGAAATATAATAAACAGATTCTAAAATATTTTAAATGCCTTGATTAAAATCCGGTTTCACATTATAATTTTTTGTTTTAATTTCCTGCCTTAATAAATTATGAATTAATATTATACGTGTGTTGGCGTGTTTGAAGCCTAATAACTTTTAACTGATGAAACCGATTTTAATGACATTTTTTACAAAGACTCGTATATATGGGATAACTTTTTTTTAGTAAAATTCTGGGGTCAGTATCTACAGGGGTTTGAGTACGTAGGTTTTTTGGGTTAAAGCTTTCATAGTTCTAGAGATATGCTCATTCTTTTTCTGTTTAGCCTCCGGAACCACTGTAAGGTATTATTTCAGAGAATAAAAAAGGATGATATGTATGGATGTAAATGAACTGTAGTCTTGAAATGTCTAGTTAATTGAAACCCAACCACCAAAGAATACCGATATCCATGATTTTTCCTCCCTGTTTAGCGTCCGGGAATCACATTCAGGTAATACTTTAGAGGATGAATGAGGATGATATGTATGAGTGTAAGTGAAGTTATAATCCTTGTACAGTCTCAAGTCGACCATTTCTGAGATATGTGGTTAATTGGAAACCCAACCACCAAAGAACACCGGTATCCACGATCTAGTATTCAAATCCTTATAGAAATAACTGACTTTACCAGGATTTAAACTATAGAACTCCCGACTTCAGAATCAGTTGGTTTGCGATGACGTGTTCACCACTAGACCAACCCGGTGGTTATCTAGAACTATGCTGCAAGAAGTAATGTATGATAATCAGTTTAAAAAAATGGTGTATTGATTTTTTGCATTTCTGGACGTTTCGTGACCCAAAAAACAAAAAAGAAATTTGGGGGTAATATTTTTTAATTTATGTCTGTGTGTTGGCTTATTTGAAGTTAAATAACTTTTGACTGGATAAATTGATTTTGATGAAATTTTGCACAGTGACTCTTATATGTGATGAAATTTATTAGTAAGAGTTTGCGATCAATATCTACAGTAGGGTAGATAGTTGCTTTGGGGTGAATTTTCTCAAAATTTGAAAATACACTTCCACTTTATATTAAACTCAGTATTTGCTTACATGCTTATTTTATCATTTAAAAATATTTGCCCCCAGATATTCACCATTCCCCAAAAATCGAAAGAGCTATCTTCTTATTTATTGCACATTTTAACCGATTATTTTATGTCTTCCTAAGCATAATAGTAATCTAAGTGTTCCCAACAAAAATACTTTGTTATAGTATTGAGGGTGGATGAGCCGATCAAAGTTAAAAAATGTAGACTTTTTATAATTATCGATTAAGACATTGATTTTTAAATTTATTAAACTGTTTCATTTATCTATTTTTCAAGCATGTAAGGATATGTAATTAATATCAGGGCACTCCTATATAACGGCATATTAGTTTGACTGGGTTGGCATAAGTATGATTATACTCGTATTTAGTACATTAGTGTAGGTCAGTGGTTTGCAAACTTTTCCGAGTCGTGGCGCCCGTTTTCAATTAAAATATTTCCATGGTGCCCTATCCTAAGTAAAAGTATGACTAGTCGAAAGTAAAAGATAAAAATAAATAAAACTCGTGTATCTTCATTATATTTTTACTTTATTAACATTAAATTACTAATTATAAATATCTTGGTTCAATTAATTATGAAGCTTTTATAATATTTCGCGGCTACCCTGTGAAGAGTTTGCAGTTCCCCGGGGCGCCGCGGCGCACAGTTTGGGAATCGCTGTTGTAGGTTTTAGTGATGAAATGTTTTAAGCAGTAGTGACGTCAAAAAATCTGTAGAATCATTTGTTTTATTTATATTTTATTTAAAAATGTATTACGTATAAATTCATACATATATCTCCATCACCACAATCTACGATAATTGAGTAATACAATTGCAACTGATGATGGGACTTTGTTTTCAAAACATGTCATTAGACATAAAGAAAGAAATTACAAGATTGATTTAAAATGGATTTAAACGTTTCAAAAAAAAAGAATATGTATTTTTTTAATAGGAATATAAAATTTAATACTGATAATTTAGTTCTTACAAGTTCTGATTTCACTTTTAACCTATAATTATACAAAAAATTTATATTTCCTGATTCTATCAAAATTTTTTATTACGTTCGATAAATAAATTAAATTCTGAGTACGTTAAATGTAGTAAAAAAATTCAGTAGAAGTTTCTAAAGCTTTATAAACCATACATAAGTTTTACGGAAAAGCAACTAATGATGGTTTATTATCTTTTAGCCTTATCGTTATTATGATACGGAGTAGTTGTTTTAGATAATTCGGATAAACTACGTGATGAATTCTCAAAACATATGATATGTATCTTAGATAATTATTAAAAGAACTCCTCATCTAAAAAAAAAAATTAAGTATAATGTGTCCAACTATTCGCCAGAAGGTTTCAAATTTCTTTTTATTATGTTTACGCAAAAAAGAATGTTTACGTATCCGTCTGCCTTTTATACAAATCAACAGTTTTATCGATTGTGATGAAATTTTGCACACGTACAGTTCTAAAACTAGAAGAAAATTGTTATTTACATTTCATTTTGAAAAAGCTACCACATTAAGCAAAATTTTAACGCATAGTTTTTCGCGAATATCTCGAAAACGGTGAGAAAATCGACAAAAGTGGATGTAATTTTCTAGAATTCCAGAAAATTTATTTAATTCTACAGTCAAAGTTGAAAATTGGTTCACATCTGTTTTTTTCTTTACTCCATTGTGAGAGTGAGTCAGCATTTCATCTGCTATATCTTTCTCGCCCCTTTTTCACCTCATTGTCGGTCTCACTAACTCATAAAAAAAAAACCCGGTAACTGAACTTCAAAAACTGCCGAAACCGAAAAAGATTAAATAAGCGTCGAAGACCTCAAGCTACACGTCAAGCACGCGTGTAACCGCCAGTTAAGTTTTAAGCACGATTTTATTTTTTAATAAATAATTCAATAAGTTATTTAACAGTGAAAAAAATAGAAACTTTAAACTTATTTTTTTTAGAAAATTTTACAAAATATAGACTACTGATAAACAATAAACCATATAATATTACAAAAAAAAAATTAAAAACTTTCTTTATACTTTTTAATCATACTTTAAATCAAATTATTATCGTACATTGCATGAGTTTAATTTGTAGGTTAATTTGGATTTCAAAAGATGACATCATATATTGAAATTTGTAATATATTTATAAAGTAGCAACAAATTTTCAATCAAACATTTTCTGTACAAACTAATTTTATGACACATACAACAAGACTTGTTCGTACAATCCCACAATTACTATCTTATCTATAAGTCTCCACAATCTGCCGGCCTCCGTGGCGCGAGTGGTAGCGTCTCGGTTTTTCATCCGGAGGTCCCGGGTTCGAATCCCGGTCAGGCATGGCATTTTCACATACGCTATAAAAAAATCATTCATCTCATCTTCTGAAGAATGCCTAACTGCGGATTCGGAGGCTAAAAAGAAAAGTCTCCATAATCTGAAGATAATTCGATTTTATGTATTTATTGTTTTTACTTCCTTGTACGATGTAAATTAAGTATAGTGATCGCAAAAAATGTAGGTTTTCAGATTTCAACGAAGTATCCATTTGGACCATGCCTGAATCCATTTTGACTAGTTTTGTCGTGACGTCTGTACGTACGAAAGAATCTCGCTTAACCCAAAAACGATTAGACGTAGGATTTTGAAATATTGTATTTAGGATTGTTGTAAAAATCTAGTTGTGCACCTCTCCTTTTGATTGCAGTCGACTGGACGAAAAGCGTTCAAAAAACCCCAAAATCCAAAACATTTAGATTTTGTATTTTCTTTTTAACTGTAGTAATAAGCCCTCATTGAGAACTTTTCAAATATATCATAAGTGGTACTTATTTTCATTGGTTCCAGAATTACAGCTAAATAAAATTTTAATTAATGGAATTTGGATCCACACTGGGAAGGCAGATCGGTTCGAATTTTATTTTATTTTTTTAATTTAAATATTGATTTATTAATAAATTATTTATTATATAGTCGATAATTGGGAATATACAGAGGAAATGAATTAGAAATGCTGTTATAGAAGAAGAAGAGGTTGAAGAGGATGAAAAGGGAGATGCAATACTGAGACATGAAATGAAGAGAGCATTAAAAGATTTGAGTGGCAGAAAGGCTCCTGGGATAGACGGGATACCTGTAGAATTACTGGTAATGCAAGTGAGGAAGCGATAGATTCTTCAAAATTGTGATAATATTTATGAAAAAGGGGAAGTTACGTCAGACTTCAAAAAGAGTGTTATAGTAATAATACCAAAGAAAGCAGGAGCACATAAATGTGAAGAATCGAAAACAATCAGCTTAACTAGCCATATATCAAAAGTCTTAACTAGAATTCTGTACAGAATAATTGAGTAGAGAGGGGAAGAAATGTTACGAGAAGACCAATTTTGTTTCAGGAAAGGTATAGGGACAAGGAAAGCAATTTTGGCACTCAGATTAATAGTAGAAGAAAGATTAAAGAAAAACATACTAATATACTTGGCATTTATAGACCTAGAAAAGGCATTCAATAACGCAGACTAGAATAAAGTGTTCAGCATTTTAAAAAAAATTAGGGTTCAAATACAGAGCTAGAAGAACAATTGGTAACATTTAATATTTTAATCGAAGAACATGAGAAAGAAGCCGTAATAAGAAAGGGAGTCCGACAAGGATGTTTCCTATCCCTGTCTGTTACTTTTTAATCTTTATATAGAACTAGCAGTTAATTATGTTGAAGAACAATTTGGATCCGGAGTAACGGTACAAGGTGAAAAGATAACGATGCTACGATTTGCTGATGATATAGTAATTCTACCTGAGAGTAAAAAGGATTTAGAAAAAACAATGAATGGCATGGATGAAGTTCTACGCAAGATCTACCGCATGAAAATAAACAAGAACAAAACGGAAATAATGAAATGTAGTAGAAATAACGAAGATGGACCACTGAATGTAGGGATAGGAAGAGAAAAGATTATGGAGGAATTTTGTTATTTGAGAAGTAGAATTGCTAAAGATGGACGAAGCAGGAGCGGTATAAAATGCCGAATAGCACAGGCGAAACGAGCCTTCAGTCAGAAATATAATTTGTTTGCATCAAAGATTATTTTAAGAAATATAATTTGTTTACATCAAAGATTAAGTTAAACGTCAGGAAAAGATTTTTGAAAGTATATGTTTGGAGCGTCGTTTTATATGGAAGTGAAACTTGGACGATCGGAGTACCCGTGAAGAAAAAATTAGAAGCTTTTGAAATGTGGGGTGCTATAGGAGAATGTTAAAAATCAGATGGGTTGATAAAGTGACAGATGAAGAGATGTTGCGAAAAATAGATGAAGAAAGAAACATTTGAAAAAATATAGTTAAAAGAAGAGACATATTTATAGGTCACATATTAAGGCATCCTGGAATAGTCGTTTTAATATTGTAGGGACAAGTAGAACGAAAAAATTGTGCAGGCAGGCAACGTATATATATATATATATATATATATATATATATATATATATATAAAATAACAAAAGTTATTAGTGAAATAAAATTTTATATACTTTTAAAAATGTGTATATGCAATTTAATAGGCGTACAAGGAAGTCACGTGGTGTCCACATCAGATTTTTTTAATTTATTAATTTTTTTTGGTGATTTTAATTTTATAAAAATGGTTAATCAATGATGAACTAATATATTTCGCATAGTCGTTTTATCTGGACAATTTGAGACTAATTAAATTTATTTATATAAATATATACATGAAATTTATTAATATACAAGCATTCACGAGGATGCGGAAATACATTAACACAAGTACGTTATATATACGTATGTAAGGGAAATATAAATAATATTGCAGTATATGATATAAAATGAAAGCTCATCATCTGATTCCTTGTTGCGTCAACTCGACTATAAAATAAATGATAGGTTAAAATAGACAGACACATTCAGTACAACGTTTATAAAAGTAATTTATATATTTAAAGTTCACCGTTCATATTCATTCCTAATTACTGTTTAATTTTATTTTTAAGACTAAGTACGGTAGTTAGCAATTAATAGATTGATGCACACATTAATTTCTTTTTGATTTATTACCCTGATAAAAACGTGGTGTCATTATTCAAGGTGATACTGAATCACAATTTCACAAACATACACGTTAAATTATTTACACTTCTATACACATAAATTTTGCTTCCTGATTACAGTATTCTTTTGTTATATTTTTTCTTCATATATAAATTATTATTATAAATCATCTAATATTTTTTAATAATTATCAAATTAATAACATAGTTTTTTTTATTCCAGTTATATATTCATTCTTTTTATATAGCTGTTATTTACTCAGTGAAATTAAATGTAAGATTTTTTACGAAATTTAAAAGATTTTGTTGGATCTGATATTAAAATAACATTTTTTTAAATTTGATTTGTTTTTTTAAACTTAAGATTTTGTTTTAAAAACGATCACAATAATTCTGAAAAAGATCAACTTATAAATAATAATTAAGCTTTTTCATTCCTGGAATCGTAGCTCTAGAGAGCTATACTATAATGAAAAAATAAACAATTAAAAATCAATTAAATATGAATTAAAAATGTGGTATAGGTTTTTTTTAATGCTTCAAGATCCAGGGATCCCAAAAAAGAGTGAAGGAATTTTGTACGTATATACGTGTGTTAGCGTATTTGAAGCTTAATAACTTTTAACTGGATGAACCGATTTTGATGAAAGTTTGCTCAGAGACTCATGTATATGGGACAAATCCTTGGTAAAAGTTTTGATTTATTAGATATTTTTTATTCGAATTTTTGTAATGTTTTCCTAACCATAGTGGTAGTTGTGTAAGTCGCCCAAAAAAATATTTTGAGTCAACATACGGGATGGGGGAACCGATCAAAGTTTAAAAATATCGATTTTTTTTACATTTAAAAAATTTTTCCATGTGTAAATTATTCTTCCACTACTTAAGAATAAATAACCAATGTCAGGAAAGTATTACAACTTTGTTGTCAACTTCTTTTTTTATCAGGATAACCAATAATAAAAATTATAATTTATTTTTCTACTTTCTACTTAATTGGAAAAAGACTTCAACAAATTCTTCAGTTATTGCCTACGTTTAACTCCTTGTACGAAGTAAAGGAGGTATTGTAATCCTGAAAAATTTCGGTCTTCAGATTTAATTTCCTTTTTTCTTTTTTTAACTTTTTTTTTTACTTCCTTGTACGTAGGAAGTATTGTGATCGCGAAACATTTCGGTTTTCATATTTCAACGGAAATATCCATTTTAACTAGTTTAGGCGTAACGTCTGTATGTATGTGCGTATGTATCTCACATAACCCAAAAATAATTAGCCGTAGTATGTTGAAATTTTGGTTTTAACACTGTTGTAACATTTAGTTGTGCACCTGCCTTTTTGATTGCAATCGAAATTATAATTAATGAAATATTTGGATCTTATTAAAGGGAAGGCACATCGGTTCTAATAAGACTTCATCTCCATTTGTTTTTTTTTTTTTTTTTTTTTTTTTTTTTTTTTCATTCAAATTTTTTTATTTATTAATGAAATAAAGTTTTATGTACTTTTAAAAATCTGTTCCGAAAGATTTTTTGGAAAGAAATCTAGGTGCGAATGTAGGAAGTGTACTTTTAAGGACATATAACAATCGTAATTTTTGTAAAATGTTATAAGATCGTTGATATGTAACGGAGATACATACACATTTTTAGGATTACACAGTGGGTCATGTTTCCCATTTTTCTGTTCAGGAATGAGTGATTCGCGTTTAGACCATTCTTTTCTAATGAAATGGTTTTTTCTGTCCCTAGTATCCCATTCACACAAAAAAGAACATTACTTTGTGTAACCAAGCTGCAGATCAATTATAAGTGCAATTACCTTCAAATCACCACAAATATTCCATTCATACACTGCACATTGAAGCTTTTCCAATATAAATTTTTCATACGTTTTTATAAAGTTTTCATATGTTTCTTTCATAATTGCAGAGTGAGCCACAGGTAATGATGGGAATACATTGCCTTATGCAGAAGCAGTGCTTTAAACTAACTTTAGAGGAATCAATGAACAAGTTGGATTATGTTCATTAAAAAGTGTCTCCGTAAGAGAAGAAATGTCATTACTAAACACTAATCAATTTTCTTCACAAAAATAGTCTTTAAATTCAGAATGACGATTACAATAATAAGTACATATCTTTGTATTCTTTTGAAGAATATCTCATCCTTTTAGCCGGGTAGGAAGCATTTCAGACTGGTTTTTGGATAAATTTTAATCCCGTATGAGATCGTTAAGGTTTTCTTCAGTCAGTAAATGAGGCTCAGATTAACTGCTTTCTTCAAAAGTTGTATCACCAGAATCTATTTCTCTTTCTTCCTTACTTCCATCAGACTACTCAGCTCTCTTCATCTAATGTCACATGTACAATAATACAATAATACAATACGTATTATACAATAATTCAGACACCCAAAGCACTCACAATGACGTGCTTACTGGTTCATTACTATCTTACAACTGTCATCGTTCTGATGAATGTGTGCTACACTAGATCACGTTTGTACATGTCAATACACGTCTGAACCTGCACAACAGTAGCAACGCTACCCTTTGGGTTAGCTCATTTCATTCTATCGTATTTAGAATGCTATAGGAACTTTTAATTGACAATGGGTAAATGGACGATAAAAACGTTCTAAAATATTCTACAAAATTAAAATAACAAAAAAACAGTGAGTGATGAAGAAATTCCGAATACATATTTGAAAACAGGATAAAAAATTTCATTAAGTACACGTATTGGTACTCGTGAGACAAAAATCATGTTGATCAGTGTAATTAATTTTAACAAAAGTTTATTTCTGGTATTAGAATATTTTTAACAACCAATATCCATGCAGAATTAAGTGAAACTTGATTAAAAAATCTGATGTGGACACCACATAAGGTCCTTGTACGCCTATTAAATTACATATACACATTTTTTGTGCACTTCATTTAAACTTATTTCATTTGAAAGTGAGATATGATCGTCCCAATTCTTTAATAAAGTGTATAATTACAAAATTGCATTGTGGTGGACACCACATTACATTATGTTCATTTGTGGTGTCTGTATCAGTATTTTATACTAGTTTATATATTAATTTTTTTTTCACGCCGCACAAGTAGTTATGTGTGGTGTAAATAGGAACGCGTCGGATCCGTAATCATGCACACATCAGTTTTAATCCGAGTTCATATACATATATTTTGTTAACCTTTTTTTTAAATTTAAATATATTGATTTATTAATAATTATTAACCTCTTTAAAAATTTTTGAATTAAAATGAAAAGTATATAAAATTTTACTTCACTAATAACTTTTGATTTTTTTCATATTTTTTTTCAATCAAAGGATAATAATTATTAATAAATCAATATATTTAAATTTTAAAAAAAGTTAAGAAAAAAAGGAGATGAAATCTGATTCGAACCGATGTACCTTGTAAGATCCAAACATTTCATTAATTAAAATCTTATTTGGCTATAACTCTGAAACCAATGAAAATAAGTACCATTTATATATCGTTTATATATCGCTCTCAATGGACTTATTACTGCAATTAAGAAAAAGTCAAAAGTGAATTTTGGGCTTTTTTAGATCCTTTTGGTCAAATCGGTTGCAATCAAATGTAGTGGTGTACAACTAGATGTTACAACAGTCCAAAATTCCAAATTTCAACATTCTACGGCTAATAGTTTTTGAGTTATGCGAGGTACATACGTACGTACGTTCAGAAGTCACGACGAAACCAGTGAAAATGGATTCAGGTATCATCAAAATGGATATTTCCGTCGAAACCTGAAAACCGAAATTTTTTGCGATTATAATACTTCTTTTACTTCATACAAGGATGTAAAACTGTTAACTATATATTAAAATCATCTTGGAAAAAATGGAATTATATGTTTCACTACCGTGTTCGGTTGCATAAACACTTAGAAACACAGAAATAATTAATTTATATATTACTACTTTTTTATTGTCTCGGATAATTTTTCTCATTAATATATATAGTAGATAATAAAATTATTAATTAAACAATATACGAATATTAAGAATTTATATAATTAAAAAAAAAAATGTTAAAAAAACATTAGGTAAATGAAATTAAATTGATCTTATCAAATGAATAAAAACATTTATAATAAATTAAATAAATATAATGAGGAATTTTTTTTCATAATTTTCTATATTGAAGCAATTCATATAAAAAGAAAAATAAAGTACTTTTCGTATAAAAAAAATAAAGAAACAAGAAGCAAAATTTGTTGTTAGTATTTCCTTGTAAAAGAACTTTGTGGTTTGTATCAATATCCACATCCTTCCTATTTCTATTATATGAATCCTTATTAGGCAAATATTAATGGTACACAAATATCGCAAGTATACGTACATTATACTTTTTATCGTGGTGTTGTTTTTTTTTTTTTTTTTTAAGTCAACCGTAAAGTTAAATTTTAAGGTATATAGATATTTTTATATTTAATGCCATGTAGTTTTTTGAAGTATGATTTTTTTTTATTTAGCTACAAAAAATAAACATGATTAATGTATTCGATAATTTATAAGTATATAATTATATAAAAAAACTTGTGTTCTTTTTTTTAATTACTTTAATTGAAATATATTGCCATATTCTTTATCATTTAATAAATTGAATTACATTAATAATAAGATTGAAATAAAATGTTATTTAATTTGGGAATGACTTTCTTCTCTATCACAAAATTATAATGCTACTGACCTCCATTATTGCCCTTATCTCTGAGAATGCTATCAGCCTCCTTCAATCTTAAAATAAAGTAGTGGACTGAATTCTTCGACTTTTTCCTGTTTTGCCTCCGGGAATCACCGTCACGTATTACTTCAGAGTATGAATGTGGATGATATGTATGAGTGTAAGTGAAGTGTAGTCTTGTACAGTCTCAGTTCGACATTTTTGAGGTGTGAAACCCAATCACCAAAGAACAACGATATCCACGATTTAATATTCAAATCTGTATGAATGTAATTGGCTTTACTAGGATTTGAACGTCGGAACTGTCGACTTGAAAAGGTTAAACGTAACCAAACGATTATTTTTTTAAGGCTATACTTGATCTATAGGTTATTTTTAATATTTCTGGGGTAATTCCCACATTTTGAAATGAAAGCTGAGAGGAAAATTTGTAATTGTTTAAAGTTTTATCAGTTTTAAATAAAAAAATTTATTCTAAAAGAAATGTTTAAAAATTAAAACATAATTCTTTCCTTCTACATAGAATTATCCCAGTTTTTATCATTACTGTAAAACAGAAGAGCTACTAGAAACATTAGCTTGGCTTATTTTCTCTAAGAGTAATGATGTTCACTTGAAACGGTGTAGCTTTTAGGGCTGAATATCACCTGCATTTTGGTGAACTTGACATATTGATATGCAACAGTATATTTTATTCAGTGATGAAGAAGCCTGAAATTCTTTCTTTAGTAAACCTGGCATGGAAGCTTATTATTATTGTAAGCTGATTGTTAAGACGCAAGGTTATTTAAATGAGGTTGTTTAATTGGGTTATTTAATTTTTAAATGAAAGTTGACATCTCTGGTAAATTCTCATTTTTTTGTCAGCATGGATACCAACCTGAGCTTACCTGTTGAGTCAACCTTGAGCCAATCTGATCTGGTTCTGATCTGATCTGAGTTGGTTCTGGTCCTACCAGAACCAACTTTGCATCACTCCATCGTAACAGAACTATTTTTGTTTATATCGATGAAGACTTAAAAATGTATAATCTGATTATGCTACTACAATTGAAATAAAATCAATTAAAGGACATTTTGGTCCAGTTCATTGTGTATGTTTTTCACAGGGTGGTGAACTTTATGCGTCTGGTTCTAAAGATGGTACACTCAGGCTTTGGCAAACAATGATTTGGCAACTCATATAAAAGAACATATTCCTATAATGTAGAAAAAGAAATATATTGTAAAAGATATGAGAGGTCAATCTCATGTACAAGAACAGAAAGAATCGAAATGATGGAAAAATTCGGTAATATTAAAATAGATGAACCGATGACAACTTTGAAATCAAATGTAACACAAATAGTAAAATTTTGGCAGGGATGCTAACCTGAGCTAACAAATAATAAAAAAGTGAGAATTTAACAGTGATGCCAACCTATATTTAAAAATTAAATAATCCTGTGTCTTAACACTGCTGTGCCACTCTTCAAGAGTGATTTGTGACTCATATTAGTTCACCTATTACTGTTTGGAGAATTATATCCAGAATTGTCATAGTCTTTTCAGCGACCTTCTGAAATTTAAATAAGGGCTTTGACCTTGAAAATTTTTTATTTTTATTTTTTATTGTTATTTATTATCATAAACGTTACAGTTTAGATTATTGGGTTTGTTATGTTATTTAGGAGAAACATAATCGATAGTAAGTGAAACTTACAAAAAATCCTTACAAAGTAAATTGATTAAAATTTGTAGAACGACATTTTTAATTAAAAATATTTGTAACAAAAAAAATTATTTATCAATGCCAAAATTAATCATTACAATACAAGTAATGAAACCTCTCATTCTTTATGGGTATAGAAACAGTTTACTTTAACACTAGAAAAAAAAATATTAAAAATAAAGAAAAAAGTTTTCAAAATATATACGGACTTAAAGAGAACGATAATACTTATAAATTAATCCAAGTGCAATTGAAATTTATCAATACACTAGAAACAGATAAAAAAAACGAGTAAAATTTCTTGGATTTATGATGACGATGAATAAATATAGATTGAATTAACAATTCTTTGATAAAATTTGGAATTATGAAAACCACCGAGATTATATCGAACAAAAGAAAACAGAAATGCAAAAATGCAGTCTAATTTATGAAATTATTTTAAATAGAGATGAGTTTAGAAAGTTCTAAAGTTTGAACAGATTTATGGAACAGAAAAAGTCTAGTTGTATGAAATTGACTGAAGAAAATAAAAAGATCACATCAGAATAAATTCTATGACAAAAATTAAACAAATTATATTTGATGATACTTGATGGTCTATTCGCACAAAAAAAAATATATATGAATATGAATTTTAGTGAGAAGAAATAATTTATTATGAAATAAAAAATAAAAACTTGTCAATAAATGTATCAAATATATATTTATAAAGTAATTGTCGGTAATATTAAAATGATAAATGATTATAATTAAGATAACTTTCACTTCTATTTGGGTTTTTTTTATTTTTATTTACGTAAATTTATCCAATTATATTGAATATTTGATTACGAAGGTTAAATTTTAAATTAATATGTTAATTATACATATATATTAAAAACTCTTACATAGTTATAATAATAATACATTACATTACATAGTAATATAAATTCATATTACATATGCTAAATCATGTGTGCTTAAGTATTATTTTATTCTATGATTTAATTTTATATACGTTTTTAATATTAACATTCACGAACATTGTTTAAAATTTTTAATTGCTATCAATCTTACATGTCTAGTAGAAGTAACATGTCTTTGGCCTGGTATTTTCTTGTGACTTGTTTTAATATTGTTAATACATTATAACCTTCTTTGCATTTATATCTCAGTCTTATTTTGACAGCAGTTTTACGTTGAGATATTTAAATATTTTTGTTTTATCAGTATAGATAAACATTTTGTAATAATCAAGTTAGTTGTTTCAGAATTCCTGTAGTTAATTTGTTTTGTTATTGCAAAGCAATATATAACTTCGTAAGAGTGATTACAAAATATCAGTTTTTTTTTTCAGCGATATTATCATTATTTTAGTAGAAATATATTTGCTAAATTTTTATTAGGTTTACGCATATTGTGCTAATTCACGATTGTAAATTATTTACGTTAATCATAATGTTTTCATAGGGTAAATTTATACTATTACATAAAGAGAAAGATGGTTTTTTTTTGTTCAAGATGAATAATAAAACTTCTTGATCAGTAGCAACCAAATTTTTGCCCATGTTTCTTGGCATAACTGAGAAAATATATATTTCATCTCGAAAAATCTCGAAGAAAGAAAAACAAAAAATATATATAAATATGTAGTAGTGGAGATTTGCCGGTTGAAGTACAAACTTTAATGAACTGAGAACTGTGAGTCTTGTATCATCGTATGAGCTGGGTTTGAACTGAATGATACGAGTAAGTCGAATGAATAAATATTACAAAAAATAATAGAATTAAATTTACGTTAAAAAAAGAAAAAATATTAAATAAATTAAAAAAATACTGTTAACAAGAATGGGTTTCCCCATGGGGACTGCGTGTGAAGCTAGAGTGGTGAGAATCTCGTGGTAGGCAAGACCAGTCATCTCCACCAACGGATAACAAACAGGATGTCCCTGGGGCGATGTTTTGGAAGGTGCAATGGGGTGCTCTTATAATATATCTGCAAACAATCATCCGATTGTCAAAATTCATACGGGGTATCGAATAGCAAGTTGAAAGCTCATTTTTGCACGCATAAGGTACACCTCTCCATCTCACAGATCACGGTTATTCGGAAATGTATGCATATGTTACGGTAAAACCCCGAATACCGGTAAATCTTAAGTTTTACCGGTAAATTCTAACCATTTACCAAGTTACTTGGTAAAAGTCCGAAAAAATCTTGAAAACACATTTAATTCGGACTTTTAACAAATCGTTTTGTTCATTGTTGACAATTACCATATTCTGTTGGTAAAAGTTGACAATTCTGTAACGAAATCACTTCTAAATAGGAAAGAGCATGAATTTAAAAATGCTCTTCTCAATTTGGGGATTTCAATTCGTATATTGTTAATATATGAAAAGATGACTGGAACATCTACTATTGAAAAGATGAAGGTAGCATCGTCTAAAAAGTTCCAAAAACTTTCTGTCGGGCAAAACGTCAGAGTGAAAGTTCCAGATATAAATAGAGCAAAGTTGGATCCAAAATCAATTATAGCTGTCATTATTGGTATTAAACACGATGATTTTTATGAACTTGGTACAAAGGTGGGTAAACTACAAGCGATGTATACGAAAAACTAGATTACGTTGTACAAAGAAAGTTTTTTGAGTGTTAAGGAAGTTGGAACTAAGACAGTGAGCAAACGAGAAGTTGTGAAAAAGTCTTTAGTTGGTGGGTAGGGATTCACAAAATGCAACTGCGTGAAAAAGTGTACGACGAACAGATTTTTGTGCAAATGTGCAAAATTACTTTGTAATTATAAATGCCATAATAGTCAACCTTACTGCAATAAATAATAACGTATGAATTTCAAAATTTCGTACAATTGGAACACTAAGTTTAACAAAACTTTTCATTCAAAAAGTAACTAATATGAAGAGCAAATATTTCTTGCTCGAGTTATTATCTAGTACTTGAGATGGGCATTATTTTTAGTTAGAGTTTTTTTGTAATTTGTATTCTCGAAAGAATTAATTTAATTATAACAACGAACATATTGCTATTTACCATTGTAGAAGTTTGCTGAAAATTATTCATTCCTGGATATTAGTGTATATGAATTAATTATTTGTAAAGTTTTTGAAATTTCTTAGTATTATATAGCAAAATAAATGTTTTTTGTTATCTTTTGAAAAAAAACTGTTTCATTTTTTACCCGCAGTGCACTGAAATTCAGAAATTGGGAAGAGCATTTTTAAATCCATACTTTTGAGTGATTTCAATACAGAATTGTCAACTTTTACTAACAGTCTATGGTAAATGTCAATAATGACCAAAACTATTTGGTAAAAATCCGAAATAACTGTGTTTTCAAGATTTTTTGGGACTTTTATCAAGTGACTTGATAAATGTTAGAATTTACCGGTAAAACATAAGATTTACCGGTATACGGGGTTTTACCGTAACACACACACACACATATATATATATATATATATATATATATATATATATTGTTTGTCTGCTTGTTATTTTGTTATTGTCATTATTTGACTGAGTCTTTACACACCAAAAATACTACTCTTACACCAATGAAACAAGTGCTGATCGCCACAACGACAATTTTTTTTCTACAATTTAATTTACTCATGATTTACTAACTTCAAAATCAAGAAATAGATTCACAAATTTAATAAACCTGTTATGAAAATATATCCTATTTCTCTCTTCTCTGGTCCGCTTTCGGGAGCGAGGTTAATGTTTAGACCCTCCCACACCGCAGCTCCTTCGCAGAGTTCTCCACACATCCATTCTCATTCTAACAGCGAATATCTCAGATAACCGGTGCTCAATGACAAAAAGCCTATATTGGCGAAGTAAGTACTCACAGTTTTGTCCCTCGCCACCCAGCTTGCTATTCTATCCATAACAGCATCAGATCCTCCCAGCCATCCTCCGCAGAACTAAAAATGCTTTTCTACAACAGTAGTAGTAGTAGTAGTAGTAGTAGTAGTAGTAGTTTCTTTTCTTTTTCTGTTTAGCCTCCGGAATCATCGTAAGGTATTACTTCAGAGAATAAATGACGATGATATGTATGAATGTAAATAATCATGTAGAGTCTCAGGTGGACCACTCCTGAGATGTGTGGTTAATTGAAACCCAACCACCAAAGAACACCGCTATCCATGACCTAGTAATTGAAACCGTATAAAAGTAACTGCCTTTACAGTTGTATTTCAACCTAAGAACTCCCGACTTCGAAATCAGCTGATTTGCAATGAGTTCACCATTATATCAACCCGTAGGATATATCTACAACACAATGTTTCTCATAAAAAAAAAATTTTTGGTATAACTAAATTTTGTATTTTCTAGTACAAGACAAAAGTTAACACCCAAAAATAGCATAGCCATCACAAAAAAAAAAATAACAGGAATATTAGAAAAAATGATGTATGATGTAGTTTCCCGTTTGTTTTCTCCATTAAGCGATTATTAAAAATCTACCAGAGTATATCTAATATTCAATCCTATAAGTTTTATCACTACTTTCCGAAAAAAAGTATTAGGAAACTATTAACATTTTTTTTTTCTTTATTATTTGACTGAATTTTACTATTTTACTAGGCACTGTACTTCTGTACTTTACTTTGCATCTTAATAAATCCTAACTTAAAATTTTCTATGATTTATAAAGTATTAGGTTCATTGCAAACATTACGATTATTTCTCATAATAATTCCCTACCACTAGTATAATTCAGGTAAACTTAATCAAGAGTATTCTTTTTATTTTAATTCTATGTTTTTCTATAATTTCCTAGTTTAAGTCTAAGGATTTTTTTTTTCATTTTTTTATACTAAAGCTGAAGAAGTAATAATAAAAAAAATATTTTATTCAGTGTTACCAATATATAATAACTGTTGTAAAAAAAAATGTTTTTATTATCTTATCTTATATTTTCTCTTTTTACCTTATAAATTATTATTATTATAAGAAAATTATTATCAGTCTTATTTAAATGAACGGAAAATACTCAGTTGTTACCGTAAAATTCGATAAAAAGAAAGAAAACATTTTCAATACAAAAAATAATTTTATTTTCAAATTTTATTTTTTATCTACTTTTAGATATTTGATACCTGTAAAGTAAGTTAAATTACCGGTGTTTTTAATTGCTAATTTTTTCTTACAAGCTAAAAATATTTTATTTACGTTGTGTTTCATATAAATTTTCTTATTTTAAACATCCATTGGAAGTTATCCAATAATAATAATAATAATTGAAGATAAATTTTTATCTCTAATAATAAACACCATGGTTCTACGAGCCATAACGTAAATATAGATTTTATCTTTTGTAAAGGATAAGTTATATAAAACTAGATACAAATCATATGTGTGTGTATGTGTTTTAAAAAATTTGATTAGCAAAGTTATCATTTAAATTTATTATTATTTCACTTAAAACAGCTTTTGTCGATAAATTTTCTTTCATTTATTCTATAAAGATAAAATAAAATTTGCAGTAATGATTATACCATTTATTATTACTAAGTATTTCTAAAAATAACTTTTTTTTCCTTTTCTAAGAGTAATAGTTAATTTAACCATAATAATAATATTAAAGAATAAGCAATTTATTTAATATTTATTCTAATATATATATTTTTTTAATATAAATATAAAGTTTTTCCGTTAAATTATAAAATTTTACCTCAGGATATATGTTCATATTAATAACAGTATCCTTTAATACTTCTAGTAGATTTTTTCTTTTACAGAAAAAAGGAGAGGCTAATAATTATTACTAGAGAAGAATTAAAAATATTGTTTAAATAATATTTTTATCTTATAATTTGTATATTACCATTTTAACAGCAAACGTATATAACAGCAATAATATGTGTTGTTTTTCTTCTTTTTTTTGTTTATTTATTCCTTATTTTCTTTTACACAGTTTTATGCATATGCATGCATGCATACCTCATTAAAATTATACATAGTTTCTATGTGAAGTATTTAATTTAATATGTAAAATATGTACGTACGATTTTTAAAGTATGCAGTTACTATAATAATAATTACTTAATTTTTTTTTATTAATTAATTTTATATAAATAAGCACTTTGAAAACTTTGGCATATATCCATTTTTGTAATTTAACTTTTAATATATCAATAATTATACAAACTCATTAATAAAATTATATTTCTAAAGGTTACTTAATGTTTACGTATGTAAAAAAATTATCAGGTTTACAATTTATAAATTTAACCTGTCTTCAGGTTGAATTCATGAAATAACTATATTTCTTTTGTTAGATTGATATACCTCATTGTCATATTTTTTTCAAATATATCTTTAAGTTGTAGTTTATTTACGTAATTTAAAACTTCATATTTTTGTAGTAAGGCCTATTAACAACGATAAAACGTTATTATTTAAAACAATAATATTCTTATACATAAATATTATAAGTAATCTTATATATTCTTATAAGTAAATATAATTTATAAATATTCCCATAATTACATTAATTTCTTTTTTTCTTTTATTCATCAGTAAATATTTAATGTGGTTCTTTTGCCGATCTCCGAGGCAGAGTGGTAGTGTCTCAGCCTTTCATTCGGAAATCCGTAGTTCGAATCTTGGCCAGGCATGACAATTTTCATACGCAACAAAATTCTATTTCCATATGATTTATATAGAATAAATTGCCATTTTACATCGATATAGAACACCCCAGCTCATTAGTAGTAGCGGCCGTACTATTTTAAATTTTATTCATCGTGATATAAATTCACTGGGAAGGTACTTCCGAAGATGGCGCCTCCAACCAAATGCTAGTAAAACAGAGGTGTCATCCTTCCATTTAAGTAACAAGTTTGCTAATAGAGAGCTTAAAATTCTATTCGAAAATACATGGATCTTTCACAATTAGACACCAAAATACCTAGGCGTGACACTTGATAGAACGCTTTCATTTACGGAGCACCTAATGACCTCGTCTTCTCAACCACGTCTTCTTGGCTGCAGAATATTGGGCGCCAGTGTGGCTTAATAGCCCGTATGTTTATAGCATTGATGCTCAACTTAATAACACTATGAGAATGGTTGCCGGGGTTATCAGGTCTACTCCTGTGTAATAGCATCTATTATTGAGCCACATAGCACTCACAAACCTGCGCCGAATGAACGCTCTTATAAGAGAGTACAAGAAGATTATGGACAATAGAAACCTACCAATACATGAGGACATTGAGGATGCCAATCATGGTCGCCTTCGACCTAGAAAGCCACTTATCAAAACAGCAATTAGTGCCACAGAGGAAGGATTTAACCTAATTAACGCCTGGCAACAAGAATGAACCACAAAGCAGAATAACCAAATCCCATGTATTACTCAAAAGCCGCCGGGTTTTGACTTGCCATATAAGACATGGTCAACGCTAAACAGAGTACGAACTCAACATGATAGGTACGCCTATTTCCTGTATTTATGGGGTAAAACACCGACGCCCCTTTGCGAGTTTGGTAAAAATCTAACTGTTAAACACATCACAGAAGTTTGCCCTAGGACAGCTTATGAAAGGACTCCTAAAGATTTCCTGATGGCGACTCCAGAATCATTAGCTTATATTAATTTGTTAGATGTTTTTTGTAATATTTGACTGCAATTGGTATTGTTTCTTGGTACCATACGCTCAATAAATAAATATATAATTACTCTCCATAAAAAAATGATAGTGCGCGAGTTTTTTTGTTTGTTGTATTTTCGATGCTATTGGTGCAGAGCGGACCAATGATGGTGCACCGCGTGGCTGACAGCAGTTCATTAACTATTCATTCGTTCGAATGATTTATACTTCTTGATACCAACGATTTATCTAAAATTATATTTGTGTTTTTGGAATAAAAACGGAAAACACTGGGGTTAGAACTGTGCTAAAAAATCACAACTCTATTAACAGCTAAAATTGTTCACGAGTTTGAAGCTTTTGGTTGTTAGTATGCTAAATTTACGGACCTTATTTAGTTAAAATTGCCAAAATCATTTAACAAAATCATGTGTAATGACACAAACAAATTAAAATTTTCGCGGTGGGCCGTTGGCCCGCTTTTTTTTTATTTCTGAATATAAAAACATACACAATGCAATTAAAAAAAAAAAATAGACCATTATTGTTTTTATATGTAACATACTGACGAATATTATAATTTAAATTCAAAATAAAAATATGTCTTAAAATAATTAAAACAAATATATGAATTCAAATAGGTGACATGAATTAGGTTTATTTTTTGTATTACACTACTTAAAATAATCTATAATTTGACATTAATCGGAGGTTATTTAAAATAATATTGTATTTTAACCTTGTTATAATATGTTTCTCTTTGTATGTTAGACCTATACGATAATACATCAAGATTAATATATTTTGTTTCTCTCATGGTATTTAAAATTGTTATCATTATTGTTTTGAAAAAAAAATAACCAGTCATTGTACCTTAATACCTTGATAATAATTATAACAACACACACATATATTTTATATATATATATATATAAAACATTATATTACATAATTGTATAATAAATAATAATAATATTTCCTTTATGTTATTATGTTTCAGATTTTTATTGTATCTTGTTCGTGGTTTTCATTCAGCTGACAAACAGTTACATTAGTGTGAAATATATAAGGAATTATTTATATTATTAACAGTGGGGAGGGAAGTTTCTTCTCAAGGTCAACAAATCCAAGATCATTTGTAATATTATTATTATTATTATTATTACTGAGGGTGATTGTCATGGAAGTATCGTGAATGTTAACAACTGGAGCTGACTGTTAGCTGAATAGCAGACAGCTACTTTTATTTTCATCGAGGTAAGATGAATTCTTTTTAATAATTAGAAACAATTTTTTTTTTAATTTGTAAATATTGTGCATTTTAGAAAAGTAAAAAAAACCTTAATCGTCTATCAAGCAAGTATGGATTTTACACTTACACGCGGTTATTAAAAATATTTCCTTTAACTTAACCCCAACTATGTTGGGATTTTAATCAGATTTAAAAAGAATAACCCTTAATTTAATTTTATTAATATTTGTATTACTAATATTAATATCATTTTTTTATTTCATGAAATGAAGTTTGCAGTATATTTAAAATTTGTTATATCTAACTGGGACTCGAATCCAGAAACTTGCGGGTAAGAGACGTAACCACTCCACCACGAAGGTTGGAAATTATAAAACCATCGACAGTTTATGTACTAAATTTAATCACTAAGCTTAGGTAAATTTAATTTAATATATATATACTATTATATAAAGAGGGAGAGAGTTGTTGTTTATTCCTGATAAACAAAAAAAAAAACTACTAGATCAATCGCAACCAAATTTTTACCCATGTGTCTTGGCATAACTGAGAGGGATTTTAGATGTATTTCATCTAGAAAAATCTTTAAATATATAATATATATATATGTATGAAATAGAGTGGATATTTACCGGTTAAATCACATCACAAACTGTAATAAATTGAATTAATAAACTGTGAACTGTAAGTCTCTGTCACTGTATGAGCTTGGTTTGAACTGATTGATTCGAATGAATAATATTACAAAAAAAGAGAATTAAATAAACCTTAAATAAAATAATATTAGACAAATTTAAAAAGTTTCTGTATAAGAATAATGTGTTTCCTGTGGGGACTGCGTGTGAGGCTAGAATGGTGAAGTGATGCGAGCATCTCGTGCGAGGCTAGACCAATCATCACAATCAACTGGTTACAGACGGGATGTCCCTGAGGCGCTGTCTTTGGAGGTGCAATAGGGTGTTCTTGTAATATCTATGCAAATAAACTTCTGCATGCATCAGGTACACTCTCGATGTAACAGATCATGGTTATTCGGAAATGTGTGTATATTTGAAGTTTCTCTGTTTGTTTGTTTGTTACCGCATTACGTGAGAACCAATCGACCGATTACTTTAAAATTTGCAGGATACATTCCTGTTATATCAGGAAAGGTTTTAAGCCACCGACCGACACCTAGCTTCCTTGAAGTTGATGATTGTATTCATTATTTCTTCGCATCCAAGGAGGATGAAGTTGTGAATTAAAGATATTCATTAAGGAAAAAATACAATAATCCTTTACTTCATTATTATATTTCTGCCACAACGGCAAAGAAATAAGTTATAATTTTTCTCGGCAAAGATGTGTGTACGTTTGTTACGTAGTTACTATTATTTTATGTTTTGTAATTTAGTTTCTTTTTCTATGAAGCCTGAATACTGTAATTACTATTTATCAGCATGATTCTCACAACCATGAGGATAACGTACAGTGCGGGGGTCCAAGGGGTGGAGCCCTCTGAATAGATAGGAATGGCGACCGAAGCAAACTCTGCGGGTGTTCAGAGCGCTGGTCCCCCTGGAAAATTTGGAATGTGGAGCTCTGCAGCCATGAGATATGCCCCTTGGCCGCGGGAAGCCCCAAGGAGGCCCTGAGTTGGCTCCGGGATTCGCCTGGGCTGACCTGAGCCCCGAGGGTCCAGGTTATGGCTAGATGGACCGGCTAGTATATGTATATAAATATGCATAATAATGAAAGATTGAAATGTTTATACCGTTCATCGATTTAAAATATGAACATACATCTTCTTACGTTTAAGTTGCACCCAAATTAATTTCTTGTTTGTCATTATAGTAATAACTTAGTATCACTTTCTGCTTTTGGTATGAGGAGTATATTTTTACTGATGAGTATGAATCGTAAAATCACACTTCATAATAGCATTAAAACTTGAGGATTCTCTTTTTTAGTCCTTCAACCACTTTTCTAATAATTTATTAATATGTTTACTTTGAAAAATTAAAAAAACATCCTTATGGGTAAATTTAATCGTGCATAGAATAATAAATAAATCTAGTCACTGATAGAGGAATACTTTTAAATGAACATGTAATTAAATAATTCGTGCCAGAGCATGCAGTGCACAGATAAACATATTCGCCGGCGTCTTATTTTATGAAAATCAGCGCACAACAGCTTAAAAAAAAAAAATATTATAATGTGATTATGAAGCTGTAATTTATTTGTAATACAATTTCCGTCCCGTTGTATCATTAATACCTTTAATCTCTCTACTCATTTTCTTATAAAAATCAACATATTAGAATGTTTAAAACCACAACATAAAGTTTTCTATGACATAAAACCTCGATAAATGTATTATATTACAATTTTCTTACATAGTAGTCTGTATTGCTGTCATAATTCAAGAAAACAGGAGTTCTGGTTGCTTTTTAATGCATTATTTTCGTTTTTTAATTCTATATTGATTCCTTTTAATTTTTATTTTTTAAATAAGAAAATTGAAGAAGAATTAAATAACGTATTACTTAATTCAGTGCTACAAACATATCTCGATCTTTAATGTAACTGATTTTTTATTTTTATTTTTTTTATTTTCCTTTCTAGGAAAATAATATCGTTAGCCCCTTAGGTTGGTCGAGTGGTAAAACTCATCGTCGTAGATCACTTGTTTAACAGCTGATTTTGGAAGTTGTAGGTTCAAATCCTAGTAAAAGGTAATTACTTTTATACGAATTTGAATATGGTAACGAATTTGTTAGTAGATAACGGTGTACTTTGGTGGTTGGGGTTCAATTAAAATCACATGTCTCAGGAATAGTAGACCTGAGTCTGTACTAGACTGTACTTGATTTATGTGTCATACATATCATTCTCATCTCATTATCTCATTGGGCCGTGGGGAAGGATTGCTTGTTGTTCACTATTTGCACCGATTGCAACGTACACAGTAGGAGTAATAAAAGTTTTCCCTTTAAGTATATAAATAAATTATTATTATTTATATTATTATTATTATAATACAAAAATTAATTATCTTTTTTTTTGTTAAACTGAATTAATAATACTCAACTATTGGTTTAAAATTAGATTAATTTAAAAAAGAACTATATTCTCAATCCCAATTAAAATATCCTAATTTTTATTTAAATTAATCTAATCGAAATAGTACTTACCATTAATGGAAAAATTATTATTAATGGAAAATGTTAACATTTTCCGATTATTAATGTATATTTCTTTAAAAATTGGTCATTTTAGGAATTTTCGTGCATTTCATACCATTATAAAATTATGTAAGGTTAAATATATAACAATTAGTTTAACTAGTCATGCATAAAAAATCTTAACTAGAATTCTATACAGAAGAATTGAGAGGAGAGTGGAGGAAGTGTTAGGAGAAGACCAATTTAGTTTCAGGAAAAGTACAGGGACAAGGGAAGCAATTTTAGGCCTCAGATTAATTGTAGAAGGAAGATTAAAGAAAAACAAACCAACATACTTGGCGTTTATAGACCTAGAAAAGGCATTCGATAACGTAGAGTGGAATAAAATGTTCAGCATTTTAAAAAAATTAGGGTTCAAATACAGAGATAGAAGAACAATTGCTAACATGTACAGGAACCAAACAGCAACAGTAACAATTGAAGAACATAAGAAAGAAGCCGTAATAAGAAAGGGAGTCGGACAAGGATGTTCCCTATCTCCGTTACTTTTTAATCTTTACATGGAACTAGCAGTTAATGATGTTAAAGAACAATTTAGATTCGGAGTAACAGTACAAGGTGAAAAGATAAAGATGCTACGATTTGTTGATGATATAGTAATTCTAGCCGAGAGTAAAAAGGATTGAGAAGAAACAATGAACGGCATAGATGAAGTCCTACGCAAGAACTATCGCATGAAAATAAACAAGAACAAAACAAAAGTAATGAAATGTAATAGAAATAACAAAGATGGACCACTGAATGTGAAAATAGGAGGAGAAAAGATTATGGAGGTAGAAGAAATTTGTTATTTGGGAAGTAGATTAGGGAACTAAAGATGGACGAAGCAGGAGCGATATAAAATGCCGAATAGCACAAGCTAAACGAGCCCCTTCAGTAAGAAATATAATTTGTTTACATCAAAAATTCATTTAAATGTCAGGAAAAGATTTTTGAAAGTGTATGTTTGGAGTGTCGCTTTATAAGGAAGTGAAACTTGGACAATCGGAGTATCTGAGAAGAAAAGATCAGAAGCTTTTGAAATGTGGTGCTATAGAAGAATGTTAAAAATCAGATGGGTGGATAAAGTGACAAATGAAGAGGTATTGCGGCAAATAGATGAAGAAAGAAGCATTTGGAAAAATATAGTTAAAAGAAGAGACAGACTTATAGGCCACATAATAAGGCATCCTGGAATAGTCGCTTTAGTATTGGAAGGACAGGTAGATGGGAAAAATTGTGTAGGCAGGCCACGTTTGGAATATGTAAAACAAATTGTTAGGGATGTAGGATGTAGAGGGTATACTGAAAAAAACGGCTAGCACTAGATAGGGAATCTTGGAGAGCTGCCAGTCAGATGAGTGAAGACAAAAAAAAGTAAGGTTAAAAATGACTGAAAGAAATATAGAATTGTATTTATTATTTTAATAATTTAATTGAATTAAAAATGGTAAAAGAAAAAAAAATAGAATCACCTAAGATAATTAGAATTTCCTTTTAGGAAATTATTTGAATTTCTTACATTTAACATAGCTTTTTTTGGAAGGGTAACATAAAAAGTAATAAAATACAGATTTTTTGAATTTTTAAAACTTATTTGGTTTACTTAACCATATAATGATAATTTAACAATAAAACTTCATTATAAATTAGCCCAAAAAGGAATCTTAGATAACTTTGTCATGGATCATTATTTTTCTACTATTTAAGAATAAATAATAAATGCCAGTTAATAATAAACAAATATCTTCTTTTTTTATCACCTTTTGTATTGTTAAAATATAAAAGGAAGGTTTTCTTCACATTATACGTTACGTATTATTTTCCTTTTAGTATTTCTTTACGCGAGAAAAAAGATATATAAAAAAATCCCTTACGATACGCCGGAAGGCAGAGGTAGGTTTCACCGTTGCTAAGTAGGAGTTAAAAAATATTTCCACCTTAAAGTTAAAAAAACTTCATATTTACTCAATACGACAATGGTTGCGTGTGAAAAAAGTTTCACACATTTAGCATACGACAGACTCCATCTTTTTACAATTCCAGCAACATTTTGGTCATCCCTTGCCGTAAAGGTTAGTCATATCAAAAATTGTTTTAAACAAAGGTTTTAGGTAATGTTTAGAGGACTAACGACCACTTAACGATTCGATACTGTGCTTATTAAGCGAGATAAGATTTTTTTTTGTCTTCGAAACCCAATTTTTTCTACCCCTTGGACAAATGTTTGTTGATATTGAAAATATTTACTTAGATAAGTTTTAGGGACTTATCTAAAGAATAGTAGGAACTTAAATGAATTCTATATTTTACTTAATAAGAAAGTTAAAGGGATTTTTGTTTTTTTCGAAAAAGCCTACCCATTTCCACCTCCATGATCCGATTTTTCCTATTAACGAACTCGACCGAGATTTTGGGTCATTATATTTTATGTATAAATTTGAAAGCGATTGGAGGAAAATTATGGCAGTTTTCAAGTCAACAAGAAAGTGAACTATATATATATATATATACGTTTGAACTGACGGTGGTTTTGGGGTCTGGGGGATGTGAAACACGAAAGTATGTCGAGATTTTCCAGAAGTCGGATCATGGTACCCATTACAATAAATAGCTTTCTTATGAATTCTACCTAAAATTTATATAACCAAAAAATAGGCAACCCATAGGCCTTCTTAAAAATTTCTACAGATATAACATACCAACACATAACTTGATATGTTTTATAATTATATCTTATTAGCGTACCCCGTCTATTTATAACTACGAAGTATTGTTTTTATTCTTAATGTGCTAATGAAATCTTTCTTCTTTTATTTGTTACTTTCCCGTTTAGCGCTATAGCAGATCTACAACTGTAGAAGGAAAACTATTGTAATCGAACTTGATTTAAAATGAATAAGCACAGTCTTTTAGAAAAGTATGGATGGTAGAGTAATAAATAAATCACCTTCTGTAGTTCTTATTCACGAAGTTTAGATCTGAGTGATGGTTAAAGATACGATTAAGTATGAAAAATGATGGTTTAAGAGGTAAGAGAACGTTTGAAGAGGAACTGAATGTGTGTGTGTTTTTTTAAATGAGGGAGATTGTAAGCTTTGCATTATTGACTAAGACTTGTGTAACTCTGTACGTGATGTTCCAACTTCCGTCAAATTGCCAGAAAATAGCTTCCACGCTCGGTCCAGCTTGTTGCCTTCTCCTTTTTACTACACGAGTGGTCTGCATAATACATCTTGTTAGGAAATGTCTTCTTGTTGAGAAGTGTAATATGCTACATAATGTAAGCATTCGATCCATAATGTAGTAATCGATCCAATTTGGGCATATGCGGTTTTCACCAGATCTTTACGTTTTGACAACTAAGAAACCCAAAAAACCGTCGGATGGAAATTATCCGGATATTCGTATGTAAGTTTTTGTTCGGTGTTTCACACTTTACATCTCCGGAACTACTGGACTGATTTTGACCAAACTTTATATATATTATTTCTATATATGGGGCATTGATGCCATTTAATTTTCAACTGAAAAGGTCAAGAGGGTGTAGAAAAAAGTCGCCCACATTATCTCGAGATTTCACCTAATTAAATTTTTATTTTTTTTAGGCACATTTGTTAACAATTAAAAAATAATATTTCAAAAAAAAAGATTTGCAAAATCGCACTCCCACCCCATAAAAATGCTCTAAATAAAATAGTGACTAAGTAGATATACTATATCATTAGGTACCCCCCTCTCACCACAAGGAGCGCTGAGCACTGACGTATAGCTGCTGTAGTCTTCCGCTATGTTATGACGTTGTAGGTGACCGGTAGAATTAAATAAATTAATAATATTTAAACTGTTAAAAAGTATTTAAAGTGGCCGGTAGTACCGCCACACCCGCACGAATGTAATACGGAATGCGCGCGCGCTTTAGTGTGAATCACTGAATTGGATAAACAAAGAATATTATATTTAAATAAAATGATAAATATTTTAGATTAAGTTGTGTGTGTATAAGCCGTGCATCAGAAAAAAGCTGCGAGACGGGAAAATCCTACGACTCTGTTGTTAGTTGAAATATCTTACAGTATATTTTTATTTAGTTTTTTAATTTTTTTCACGTTCATATGGTTTAAAAATATGTTACTTTTGTCTTTTACAAATTTTTTTTTGGTGGTTATAAGTAAGTTTTTCTTTACGAAAATACAAAAAATATTCATTCTCTTTTGCAACATATTCGGATGTATTGTAATAATTTTTATTTGTTTTTTATTTATTTAATATAAAAAAAAAAAATATAAGGAATAAATTCAGGGATAGTTAAATGGAATATATTGTTGAAAGCTGATAAACTTTGATAATCCGAACTGTTATAAAATTCCTAATCAATACTTACGGGCAAACATTATAATAAGGGAAAGGAAATTAATTTTCATTTTATGAATATTTCCAACTAGTAAAGATAGAATACAATTTAAAATGATAAATGAGAATAATAAATGACACTTAACAAATGTATTTTAACTAATTTAAACGAAATTCAGATATGTGTCATTTAAAATAAATTACTTTAAATTATTTTAATATTTAATTTTTATTTTAAATGTAATTTTATTTTAAATTTGATTTCATTTTAATTTTAATTTAATGGTCAATTAACCTTTTTGGTTTATACATTTGATGTAACGAACAATTAAATTTTGTTATCTATCAATTTTTTTTTATTCTTTGTTATCTAATAATAACATTTATTGAGTTGTAACTAAAAATTACAGTTTAACTTCTTATTATTTTTTTTTTACTAACATCTTTTATCTTTTATTTTATGTATTTGTAAACTTTTTTTTAAATTTAACTGCTTTTTTTCTATGTTTGGTACTTACTTGCATATAAATTTCTGTTTCACTAGAATATTTTTATTATTATTATTATATTTATTATTATTATTATTATTATTATTATTAATATTATTATTATTATTATTATTATTATTTATTTATTTATAATAAAATTAAATATTGAAATTATAATGTGATATATTTAGTATTTTATAAAATTATATCACTGTCCGCAACTCTCTTTGCACTCTCTGCAACTTTTACGCTTAAATTATATTTTTAGTTATATAAAACAGATTCTGATAAAATAAAACTTGTTTATGATTAAAGTACTAAACGTCAAAGAAAAATCAAAAGCAACTAAATGTAAAAATAATTTTTTTTATAAATGATTGTATATTGTTACTAGGATGCGCGCGCGCACCATTATATACGCGCGCACGCGCGTGTGTGTACACACGCTAATATTAAGCATAATTTTTTTTTAAAGCATTTCTTAAGCAATTGTTTTTCTTTCATTAAGAGAATACAAAAGTTTCATAATTTGCTTTATGTAGATGCATACATTTTATTGCTTTCATTTTCATCATAAAACCACACAACGTGTAACCAAGAATCGTGGTGTTAACACTGTTAAAAGAGAAATTTGAAGAGGAAACTTTTAATAAAAATAATTAAAAATTATTTTTCTATATTTTTTAATATAGAATAATAGTTATAAAAAAATAGGTTATAAAAATTTTAAATGTGTACTTACCGTACTATCAATAATAAAAATTAAAAGATTTAGAACCAAAAAAGTTTTAAATAAATGTTTTTTTAAGGTCGGGTATATATTTTTTTTAAATGCTTCTAAAAATATTCATATATAAGTGTATAAATTTGCTTACGTGAAGTTTTCTCTAAATGTAACACCCCTATTAATAAAGGCTAAAATAAGAAAAATAAAATTTTCCAAAAGGTTTTTCCTGAATTTTAGTTCCGGTTTCTGTAAATTAAAAAATTATAGACATTTCTTCACAACTCTATACGCGAAGTATAAAATTTTCAAACATTTTTTAAAAATATTTAAACCCAAGGGGTTGGGGGTAAGTAATTGAAAAGAAAATTATTAGATTATTCATGTATGTATTGAAGGTAACAAATTTGCTTTAATAAAGTTTTATCTGAAGAAAATGGAAACGATATTTTTAAAAAAATATTAATATGATCAATGCCTCATTTAATGAAATATTTGAGCCAAATTAAAAAAAAAAAATCGGTTTGGTCATTCCTGAAATATAAGACCAAAAGTTCTTTTGATCGTGTCCAAAATAGTTCCTTTAATTCCCATAATTTTTCTTATACAAACCTAATAGTTTTTAGGTATTTATCCCTAATATTTTTATAAACACCACCTACATCAGTTCATCTACATACCTCATAAGTTCTAACATATACTGTTTTTGATCAACGCACACAAACGGCTCTTATTTCGGAACGAGGAAAAAATCTTTTCATTATGGTTTTAAATATTTGCTTTCTCGTGCCGGGTTAGTCTAGTGGTTAAACTCATCATCGCAAAATCAGCTGGTTTTCTAAATCGAGAGTTCTAACATTCAAGTCCTTGTAAAGGCAGTTGTTTTATATGTATTTAATACTATACTGTGAATACCGTTGTTCTTTTGAGGTTTTTTCAATTAACCACAGTGGGAACGCGATGGTAAGCCACTCATAAAACCTGCCAGGAAAATTCCAGTTGTAATCCTCAAGGTTCAGATACTACTGAATGGATAATTTAGTTTTTTCGTGCTAATTTTAATAATGTTATTCCAGGAATAGGATTACAGATTCATAATATTTCATCCTTTATTAATTATGAATTGAATATAGTATAATCTGAAGTAAGAATCACTCTCAGATAACGACTCTCCTAAATCCTCTTGATAATAGTATCAAATACAGTTCTTATATCGGATCCATCTATTTTGACCATTAGATACATAATATCTAATGATTTGAAAATCATTAGATATAGATAATCTAATCATTATTAGAAAATCTAATTTCTAATGATTTATTTAATGAAATTATTTCTATGATTATCTAATGAATTCATTTCTATTTAAGTTATATGATTTGCCAGATTAATTAATTTAAAAAAAATAGTTTTAAAAATAGTAGAACCGACAAAAAATATTAGAAAATCATTTTGGTCTAAAAGGGATTTGAGGGATTTCTCTTCACTTATTTTAAAGTGCCATAATTCATATTGCTCTTGTAAAACTTCTTACAAAATAAAATATATTTTCTTCGTTCTTCCCCAAAGTAATTTTCATATAGAATTTATAAATTTGTTTTATTTAATATAAAACTTGTATTAATCTTATATTTTTCTAAAATTTATTATTTTTTTTGTTATAAATTAAAATAATACATTTAAAATTAAAAACAACTTAAATTTTTAAAATTAACAGTAGTAACTACTGTTAAAAAATAAAACCACGTAAAATTTTTTTCTGCCCTATATAGATTATTTAGATTCAATTAATCTAATGCGGTTTTATTGATTTCTGTTAACCTGATATTTTAATTTCTTGTACATAATGAAGAGAATAATTCGGTTTATAAACATGTTTGTGCTTGCAACTGATGATTGTTTCATAGATAAATTATGGATAAACCCAAAATTATTGAAGTTTTCTATAGAAAAGAAAGTATTTAATATGTAATATTAAAATTTTAGTTAAGGAGAGAACTAATAAATACTTTTAAGCTGCTAAATAAGGTAACTTTCAAGAAATATTACAACAAATATTAAAACATTACAAATAATATTAATAAAAATATATACAACCAGTTTTAATAATTATAAAAACTTCTACAATTTCATGAGCCTATAGGTGACACTTTGGACATTTTATTTTTCATAATCTCAGCAAGAATCATTGATAGTTAAGAATATTTTATTAAAAAATGTACACCATCCCCTCCCTACACCTCGTTTTATAGTAAATTAAAAAAAACATTCTTCTCCAAGCAATGACACCACCCATTTCTCTCTAAGGACAGTCTAAGATCATTCTGTAAAATATATAACGTTTTAGTAGAATTAAGTATCGCTGACTAAGTGAAATAAAAAACGGTGGAAAGATTAAAAAAAATTTGACAACGATTAAAATCAATGTGTATTATTAAAATAAAACTACTTTTCTTGCACGGATTAATATCATATTATATTCTTAACTCTTCAATTCTGTTAATATGGAAAATATTCCCACATGCCGCGTGCATGCATCTTTTGTCTTTTAAGTGTTTTAAATGCTCACACGCATCTATCACTGTATAATACTGTATTACAATTAAAATATTATATAACATCAATAATTATAACTTTCTAATCAGTTTTTATTAACTAACAATTCATTTCTATTTAATTGAAGTTATATGATTTGCCAGGTTAATTAATTAAAAAAGTAAGTTTTAAAAAGAGTAAAAAAATTTGTAAGCTTTTTAAAACAGACAATTAAATCTTTGTTTACCTTTCTCCTTATTCTTTTTTTGTTTCTATCCATGGTCTACTTGTCCGTCTCGTTTTTTTTTGACGTATGTAATCTAGATAAATCTGATAATTTTTTTTTGTCAGGCATATCAACCCTAATATTTAAAGTAAAAGAAAACCACACTTTTGTTTTATAATAATTTAAATCATTAGATGTTTGATTTCTGTAATTAAGTTTTGTTAAATTTTGTTTACACATCAATTCAAATAAAAATTAACTTAAATTTAACGGGAATTTTAATTAAAACATTAATTTAACATTAATTTAATTAATTTTAACATTAATTAAAAACATTAATTTTATTATTTTTTTCCTTATATGAAGTAAAGGAAGTGTTTTGATCGCGAATAATTTCGATTTTCATATTTAAACGATAGATAGATAGAAATATCTATTTTGAGTATCCCTGAATCCAATTTGACTACTTTCGAATTGACGTGTGTACGTAGTACAGACGTCATGCGCGTATGTAACTCGCATAATTCAAAAACGATTAACCGTAGGATGTTGAAATTTTGGATTTAGGACAGTTGTGACATCTAGTTCTGCACTTCCCCTTTTAATTGCACTCGACTAGACCAAAAGTGTCCAAAAAACCCAAAATTAAAAATAATTGTTATTTCGACTTTTTCTTAACTGCAATAATGCCCTCATTGAGAGGTTTTCAACGATATATTGTAATGGTACTTATTTACATTGGTTCCGGAGTCATAGCAAAATAAAATTTTAATTTTTGATCTTTGAAGGGGAAGAGGCACATCGGTTCAAATCCGACTTCATCTCCTTTTTTTTAAATATATATATATATATATATATTTTTTTTTTTAAATTTAAATATATTGATTTATTAATAATTTTTAACATCTGATTGTAAAAAAACTTTTACGATAAATAATAATTAGATAAAAAAATGAAAAGATGTCAGAAGTTATTAATGAAATAAAATTTTTGTACTTTTCATTCAAAAAAAAAAAAAAATGTCTATATGTAATTTAATAGGCGTACAAGGAAGTCTTGTCTAAAGGAAGTCAAGGAAGTCTTGATGTCTAAATCAGATTTTTTTTTTAAATTTGCTCCAAAAATTTTTCCTTCCCCAAAAATCGAAAAGATTTATTGTATATATTGTAACCGAATTTTTTTTGTCTTCATAGGCAAATTAGTAGTGCAAACGACCCTCTTGGGGCAATTTTAAGGGTAGGGAAGCAGAAAAAAAATTAAAAAATAACGATTTCTGGAATTTTTTTAAATGTTTAATTAAAGTTTAATAATAATATTGAAATAAATTTTCATCGTAATTCATCCCCCATGTCCGAAAATGAAATCACATTTCTTCTAATAATAGATTTTTCTTAAATAAAATACTTAAAACAGTGCAGTAATAAATATTTAACAGATTGATTCAAGACGAATTGGGAATAATCTGGCAACTGATTCTAGAGCGTAAAAGGAAAAAATCTCAAACAAACTTATGTCCGAAAACGCTTTGTTATCGAATCACAGCTAGCCCAAAAATTTCGCCCGGATTTCAGTTTTACAGGTAAAATAAAGTCATACTGAGATTTTAAGGCGTTATAAAATTTACCCCTAATAAACTTGATGGTTTCTTATGTTTCTGACCCGAAAATTTGAATAAATAGGTGCTAGAAATGTATTTATCGTAGTTTTCATGATATCCAACGTAAAACAGAAAAATTCGGTCAAATATAAGAGATCTGCGTCTTGATAAAAATAAGAAAAGAATCTAAAAAATCGATGTAAATTAACTACTACCGACCATTAGATAAAATATAGTCTATAATGGAGAAATATTCTGCACCATCTTGTTGGAAACTAATACCTACAGAAATATAAGAAACAGCAACGTACAGCATTCGAGGTACGTGTCCTGTCAAAATGAGCACCTTGAAAAAAGGAGAACACTTTGATATTTTAACGCTATTTTTGGTAGCGATAATGTACGATAATATAATATTTATGATAATTTCTACGATATTTTTGTGCAGTCTTAATCAAAGGTTGATTAAGTGTAAATTTTTCATTTTCGATTACTGTATGTGAATTTTCAGTACCCCAAAATCGACAGTTGTGTCTGTTAACTTTCTCACACGTATGAAAGGTTGTCTCACCTCTAAACAACAACGTATTAAGATAAATAGGATTATTTTTGGTAAGGTGCATTTAACCTCTGCATCAAACTGATATCGTAGACGGCGATCACTTGATTTAATGTGATGGATTTGTAACTTATATGAAGGCAAACGGGACCGCTTATGAACAATGTCGTGAAGGGTGGAATGAGGAATTTCCAGTTCGTAATTAGCATGCTTAATTGACTTTCCAGGACTGGCAGTGAATGCATTGTGTACACGATTGTACAGTCTCGTCACTAACTGAATCTTTTGGATGATTTACAGTTTGTGAAACCAATCTTCCAGTTTCTCTTGTTGTATCCCACTGACGAATAGAGATGGATGTAGGAGGATCGACATTCCATTCAGTTCGTACTCGACGTTAAACACATGTAACTGATTGCAAGTCCGTTAATCAAAGCACGCACTGATCTTTCTGCTGTGAGGTCCACATCTCGACTGTCTACTACTGACTAAAATTGCATTGCGAGTCGGGTTGCCTACGCATGCGTATTAATATGCGTTGAACATAAGAGTATACAGAATAAATCTTGGAGATATTTGTTGATTGAGCCAACAGTTAAGAAATTGCTATTTTTTTTTTAAAGGCATATACTTTTATACGGATTTGAATAATAGATCGCGGATACCGGTGTTCTTTGTTGGTTGGGTTTCAATTAACCATACGTCTCAGGAACGGTCGACCTGAGACTGTACAAAACTACACTTCACCTACATTCATATATATCATCCTCATTGATTCCTTGAAATAAATCGTCACGGTGTTTCCGGAGGCTAAGCATAAAAAATCAGTACATTATAATGGTTAAATATTAAATTAAATATTGCTATTTAAATGACAAGTGATAAAATTAATAATTTTAAAAAACTCACGAAACCGTTTTGAAGAAAAATATCTACTGCATCGCCTCCTGGAGCTAAGCAGAAAAAAAAGAAACAGGACTTTTGGATACCTTAAGCGGACACTGTAGTTAGTTTACTACTTTATATACTTTTATTTATATAGTTTATATTTTTAAATTCATAAAAAATATGTGTAATTTTTTTTTAAATTATTTTCAAATTAAAAAAAAAATAATAATATTTTCCAATAGTTTTTTAAATGGTTTACATGTGAGTTCTTTAAACATTAAATAAAAATTAGGTTGATCATCAGTACATTATAATGGTTAAATATTAAATTAAATATTGCTATTTAAATGACAAGTGATAAAATTAATAATTTTAAAAAACTCACGAAACCGTTTTGAAGAAAAATATCTACTGCATCGCCTCCTGGAGGCTTATAACCGTAAAACTAATATAAGATCCTGCCCTGAGGTGATACGTGTGTAATGAAAAAAAACCGCATCAACATCGGCTCAGATGTTTTAGGAAACACATTTACTGCGGCGCACCCTGGTGGCCTATAACCGTAAAACATGTCTAAGACCAGCTCTGAAGATATCAACCTATCATAGGTTTCAGCCTATGTAATGCAAAACACCGCATCAAAATCAGTCCAGTAGTTTTTGAGGAAAATGGTAACAGACGTACACACACACACACACACACACACACACACACGCGCGCGCGCGCGCGCGCGCACACACACACACACACACACACACACACACACACACACACACACAACCTCTTACCCCAAACCCATATACGATCGTATTTTCGTCATGGGTAAAAACTTTTTTTTATTTTCTACCAAAAGAAGTACATTTAAAAATTTTAACACCAAAGAAACTGTTTTTATATAAATATTTGTTTAGAAATATATTATATAATTAAAAAAAAAAATTGTTTATACTTTTTAGACATACTTTAATCAAATTATTATCATACATTGCATGAGTTTAATTAGTAGTTTAATTTGGGTTTCAAAAGATAACATTATACATTGAAATTTCATATATATTTATAAAATATCAAACAAATTTTCAATCAAACATTTACTAGACAAAGTAACAAAATTGTGAAGTTTTTGATTATTGAAATCCATGAAGTTGCAAATTAACAAAACTTTTTTTGTCGCTTATATACATTTTACAAATTTACTCCTGTACTGGGGGATGTTTGCAAACGTAATAGTTGAATATTGTATTCACCCGACCTTAGTAACTGTGTATCAATCGGCAAATCAGGAAGTATGTTAAATTAAGGATGCATGGTTTGAGAGCAAGCATGAAAAAAAAACTGAAAAAAAAAAGAAAAAAAAACATTGCGAGTTAAAATAAAGCAAGTAAATACAAAAAAAAAATATTGAAATCATTATGTTTAAACATTAAGTCATAAAAAGATCAAAAAGATTGTATTGAGAAACTATTTTTCGATTTAGATAAAAAAAAAAATAATAATAATAATGCCTAATTAATGAAATCATTTGGATTTTTTTAAATTATAAGTTTTGTTTTTCTTAAAATGCACTTAAAGAAAATTGTGCAACAAAGTTAAAATAGAAAACCGTTTATGATATAAAAAATGTAATTTTATCGTGAAATAACTAGAAAAAAATCGTTTATTACAAGTTTACAATAATAATAATTCAAATCGCTTATCTTAAATTGGAATTTTTTTTTACATAATGTATATAAAAGTATTACTTTTAACATTAACATTAAACTATACATCTTAAAGGTTAACGGTTCATTTTTTTTAGATTAAATTTTTAAATTTATCGTAACGTAACGTTAAGGTAAATTCACTTTCACAGTTCGTATAACGAAATAAAGACATATACATAACTATACAGGCTACATACAAAATAATAATAATAATAATAATGTTACTATTTTTTCATAATATAACAACTTTTCTTGTGGTTTCTCAAAAGATCCATTATAATTTGTATGTTGCTTACTGTGTAGTTACATGCTGGTTTAAGACTAAATGTTACATCCATTATGACGTGTCAAGTATTTTAGATTTCTTAATAAAAGTGGTGGTAATAATAGTAATAATAATAATAATTATAATAATAATAAACACGTTATTTTAATGACATAATTTAGTATTATGATTTTAAAATTAAATTGTTTCTATGTTTATATACTTATTATTATGGTTGTTAATATTTATGTACATAAATATATATATATATATATATATATATATATATATATTGTATACAATGCATTCTACATAAGTAGACAGTAGCTTACACATATATGTAGGCTATGCAGGGTTGCAAGTTGGGAAATCTACTTTCAAATATCAAGGTCATTGTAATAATAGTAATTTTTTTCTGTGTAAGAATTTACAAATAAAATAATTAATTATTGGAATGTTTTTTCTATATATATACTTCTATAAATTTCAGAATATTTTCGGATTTTTTTTTTTAATTAATATTTAAACAAAACCATCTTAATGGACGTTTTCAAAAACACAGAATAAAAAAAATAATTACAAATACTTACTTTAAAAAAAAACCGAAATTCTAGTGGTATTACCAGTACAAGAATTCTGTAATTAGAAAAATTAAAAGAGCTTTAAATGGGAAAATAATTTCCTGGATTTTTGACTGTATTGGAAATACCCTGACATGTTTGAAATTTTCTCCATTTTTCTAGTATGTGAACTAATGTATTATTATTTTTTTTTAATGGATATTTTCAATTTTAATAACATTTTCGGTTTATACACAAAATTCAAAAAAAAATTATCTTTGGATATTTTTCCTAACACAACTCTTTAGGAGCTACATTTGATCACCAGTTCAAATGATACTATTATCGATTGTTATTGATAGTGTATATATAACAAATACATTTTTTCTCCTTTTTCTTTTTTTCCCTACATCCCCGAGTCGGACATCCAATTAAGTATACTCGACTCGGTGAAGTGTCCTTTCCGGATCTTTTAATTGCCTGCCTCTAATCTCCGGCGGAAGAAACCAGGCCCGGCTATGCCGTTCCCAGCCAACCGGCGACTGGGTCTCGGGACTTTCCTTTTGCCAGCCTCAAACCGACGGCGCAGGAGCCGAAGCGTATCCAGGAACCCACACCGCCGGCCGGGTCTCGGTCTTTTCATTAATTCACACCTAACGGACCCCAGGAGTCCCCGTTCCATCACGGGAACCCACACACCAGGGCATGTGAGCCCTCAGGAACGGGGCTGTCCGCCCAGCCCTGCTATAAACTAAAACCCTCAGTATCCCAGTCGTCTTGCATCATCTTCTTTTATTCTGAGGACTGCTCTTGCAATGCAAATATTGCAAAATTATGCCAGTTTTCTGACATAGCCAGCTGCTCCACTCTGGTATGCATCAGTCCTGCATTTATACGATGTTCCTCCCATTGTCTGCACACGAAAATAGTGTTTTCGGCATCGTCAACCGCATCGCAGTAACAGCAGATGGGTGACTCTCTCCTGCCAAACCTATGCAGGTATTGTTCAAACGCACCATGTCCCGACTTGAGTTGCGTTGTGTGGTAATCTAATTCGCCATGAGAGCGATCTAGCCAAGCATCCAGGTTCGGGATAATTCTTCTGTTCCAATATATCAAATACATATATAACCTTAAGTTCACAGTGTTGCAATTTTCTTTTCTTTATAATTTTACCACTATAGTAATATATGAAGCTATGGTCATAAAGGGAAAGTTTATAGTTGTAGTTTTTTTGTTAAAAAAAATATTTAAAAAATTGATCTTTAAGTGTTCTTAAGGAGTCATTTTAAAAAAATGTAACAAAAAAATAAAGTTAAGTAAATTGTAAATAATCTGCAAAAAAAAATTATTCCAATGTTCCCAAGTCGAAAAAATGTATTTTTATCATGGGGATGTTTCTGCGTTTGTAAGTTCCCTGTATTTGCTATTATAACTCTGGACGCCGTTCATCGACTTTCTTTAAATATGGTTAATAGGTACTACATTAGTCGGAAATTATGTATGAAATTTTTGCAATATTTGAAAAAAAAAGAGTGGAAGAGTTTTAGCCGAAATAACATATCAAATCTTTAATGGGGCACTTTAGCAAAGAACTTTTCTTACAAAAGTTTTTTTATCAAGACCTCAAATTATCAAAAATTTTGTACTTAATATTCATCCCATCCCCAAAAAATAGCTTTATACATTTTTTAGCTATATTTTCCTTCAGAAAAGAAGTTAATGGAAGTTTTTTGTATCTATTTTTTCTACATCAGTAGAACTTTAGATAACTATAAAAAGCTTTTGCCCATCCCATTTCAGTGGTCTATGGTAACAAAAAAAAATATATTTTTTTTAAATTTAAAACGAATGTTTTTTTAAATTTTATTCTGATTTTATATCCATCTCGCAAGTTACACGTTGCATTTAGAATGTAAAAAAATTAATTTTTTGATAGCTCTTTAGTATTTCTTGAAAAAGTCAAAAATGTTCGACCAATTCCTATAAAATTTCAACTTGGTTTATTTATAATTATGGTATCTTTGTATCTTTGTATCTTTTAAACAATTTACAAATTTATTTTATGTTATATTTACAATCTGTTTCGTAGATCCATAAGTTAATTTTATGAGAATTAAGTTATAAAGCAGTTTCCCTTGAAATACTTTAATTACCTTCTAAACAACAGTAAATCAAAGGCAGTATAAGTATTGATAAAATCCCGCCAACAATGAATTAGAAATCATAAAAATATCCAGTACTAAGAATAAAACATCAACATAAAAAGGATAATTGTAACATAAAACAAATAACATTAGAAACATAAATGTTCATAAAAAAAACATAAACACTTCGATGACGTACAACTTCACGTAGAAACCTCATCATAAATTGACAAAACTGTTTTTTTTTTCAATTTTCTAAAATAAATTTCTAAGTTAATGAAATTTTTTTTTCATTATAATTCATAAAAAAGCATTATTACCATAGACAAAAAAAAATATATATTTGTTGCCAAATAATATTTTATTAAAAATTAGGAAAAATAAATAATAATTTTAATTTTTTAACCACTTTAATTTTGAAATAATTTAGTAATTACAAAATTTAAATTTATGAAAATTGGTTAACAAACATCCAAGAAAATGAATGTAAATCTCTGTTTTTTAAATATGTGTCAGGCAATGTTTATACATACTGTGGGCAGCTATAGTTTAGAAAAGAATGTATTTCCTAAACGATTACGTTAAGGGGAAATTGTTAAAGAATAAAAATATCTAAAAAGTATGTGTTTTATCTGAAACTATTAAAAGGATTTTCATCTAAAAAGTTGGCCTTTTAAGAGATTACAATATGCCAATGATTTATGAATATTCTGAATAGAGCAGAATATAAACGGTAGATTTAATATTCCACATATTATATAAAAAAAAACTTCAGTGTAATACCTATAAGAATCAAGGAAAATCATAATATTGATTGATTGAAGGTATATTACATAATATAAAATTGTAAGTGAAAATTACTTGTATGTAAAAATAATTATTTATAAAATGTCATATAATTCGAAGCTAAAAAAGGATACAGTAAAAATACTTTTACAACCGTTAATTGCTGAACATTTACATTCACGCTGAAAAATAGATTTAAAAAAATTAGATTTATCTAATTAGCAGCTATTATTTAAAAAATCTTAAAATACAGAAACAATCTTTTTTTAAAGTAATCGTTTAATTTTATATAAATTAATCGGTAGAGGTATTAGAAAGTTATGTAATTTATTAAAGATTTAAATTGAATAATATAATAAAAATACTTTCTTGTAGGTCAAAGTATTATGCAGTGTGTCTCAAAAATAATATTTTTTTGTTTTGTTTAATATTTTTATTTTTACACGACTGCCCAAAAAGGAGTGTCAGTAGAAAATGCACCGATAATGCGTACGATGCAAGTACCGCTTGACTGTGCGCCACATCCTTGTGGATTGCATATGTTATGCGGCCTTGCGTCGTAAATTTAAATTGCCCAGGAATTTTCATCAAACCCTGGGCAATAATAAAGAAGTTTTGGAGCCGGTATTTTTATTTCTTCGAGCTATTAGTATTTTACGAACTTTTTAATAGTGTTCTTAAATTTTTTGTACGGTAGTTGCAAATTTTTGTGTTTAACTTTTTAATTTAAATTTAAGTATTAGTATTTTACATACTTTGATTTTGAAATTTTCTTTTTTGTACGGTATTTGTGTATTTTTGTATTATTTAACATTTTATTTTTAGTATTTTAGTTGGAGTTTTAATTTTGTTTTTAAAGTTCAACTTTCAGTTTCTATTTTATTTTAATTTTGTTGTCTTATTGGATTTTATATTTTATTTTTATGTTCCATATATTTATTTTCCGGGCGATGATAGCAGGAAACTGTTTTTCGGCCCAAAAAAAATAAATAAAGGCAGTGCAATGTATTTAAGATGTATGTATGTGTTTGTGTATGTTTGTTCCACCGTAGTTGCGCATCGGCTGAACTGATTTAGATGTATTACCCCGCGTTGGAGTCCTTATGTTATCAGAGTGTCATGGGCAATAAAAATATGTGTATAATATATATATATTTAAAAAAATAGAAGAAATAATTATGCTATGTACAAATACTAAATACAAAATTGTCACCCGCACGCTCTTTAATTATCCTCTATTAAAGAACAATGATGTTTGTCAGTAGTGTGTTTTTTGGTAATCGTGTATTCTAATTTTTTTTTTTCTTGTAAAATTAGGTACAAGCTTCTATAATGAGAAAGTCCATATTATTATTTCTCGTACAATACCATTTTTGAAGCCGTTTTGAACTTTAGGATAGTACTATAAATTAAAAATTTTAAAAGATTTCGCAGGTAAAATTCCTGAGAGACATTTCTAATGCTATTCATATTCATCAATATGTATTTCGTGCCTACCACACTAAATTAGGTGAAACAATATAATGCAAATTATTTTAGAGAAATTTGACAAGCATCCAAATCATTTGGCCCTAAGTCTGCTAGAAAATAGCAATAAATTTGAAGACTTGAAGCGTCACTGCGTTTTAGTTTTGTGTGACCGGAACTAAACGAATTCAGTTTTTCTGAAAGTAGGTATTAACTAATAATAGAATATAGCTTAAAAAATCAATTATTAAGAACTCACTTTATTCGATTCTAGTCTTTGCTATCTTTTAACTATAATTTGTACATTCTCATCCGTTTTATGTGTTTTTAATCTTTTCTTCCGTTACATCTTTTATCACGTACACTTTCTAATGTAAAAATAAATTTGATAACCTTAAATACGATACAATAATAATGTCACACTAACCTTGTTTTTGTTTTTTAAGATGTCTTGCCAAAAAATGTTTTCTCTTCTTTTATTCATACTAAAAAACACTTCATTTTCAAAAACCTCTCTATAATATTTGCTTTGTAAAATGTCGGTTAAGTATAATATAACAAATCGAGTAGACGCATTTTATTGACAAGAAATTTGGAATTTGGTTAAATTATTGTACTATCGTGAACCTAGTCAAGGTAATAAATTAACTCGTTAAGAAGTTTATTACTACAACCAGATAATACTTTTTGAATGCCGGCAGGGCTATTTCTTCTTTAATGAGGTTCAGTGGAAAGACAGCTCAGTACCTTTAGAACAATCCAGACACTTTTTTTTTTACCCAGGGATTCTCTGAAAATAAATAAATCTTTTACTCTGATCAGTATACTACTGTTTACCGCAGTAGTATATATAAATCAGACCAGGAATGAATAGATATGACATTCTACTCATAAATAAAGGACCTATCCCAGCTTTTGCTTTAGTGGGTACTTTTTCGTTTTATGCCACCCAAAAATTCTGGCCCAAATCAACTCAAAAATAATTATTGTGTTGAAAAAAAAAATTTTAGGCGAGAAAAAAAGTAAAAAAAAAGTTTTTACTTTTTTTTGTCAAAACAATTTTTGACAAAAAATGCACTAAGCAATATTGCTTCTAATCATAGATATAATTTTTTTTTTGTTTCCGATGAGTCTGAGTAGCCCCATTTACGGGCGGAATGGAGTGTCGGACTCGCTAACAGGTTCCACTAGATGTTATTAAGAGGACGTATGAGTGCCTGCCCCCTACCGAAGAAACCTCATATCTTATCGATCCTCCCTTCCTGGGGTCAGGTTCACAATTAAGCATTCCACCTTCGAGAAGGATCCAGAATCTCCGTACTTCTTCACCGACTCCCATCCACGCAAGCGTGGACGAACGATGGCTCCGCTGAGATCTGCCTTTCGCTCTCCGGTCACGTTTTTCCGCCCCAGACTGAGAACTTTGTATTGTGGTACTCTCTAGAAGATCCACCTGGAAGCAACCATCTTTTCCCGGACTTTGGTTTACAGGACCCCTACCACGAATTCTGCGACTGTTTCAAAATGGTACCTTTTTCAACATGGTGTCTGTTACGTCATTTACCTGCCCCGTGACTGCAACGCAGCGGCGACGCTCCTCCTGCTACCTCGAGCACTGAAAACTGACAAGTTCAGGAGTGTCAAGTTCTTGGCAGTATGGGCACAAAAGATCCTCCGTCCTTCTCCTTCCGTATAGATAGAAGTGGAAGTCTTCGTGTCCGGTCAGGAAGAGGGTAAGCCAGAACCCCAGCTCATCAAAATCCCTCTCGGCCCATGACTCTATACATGGAATCAAGCGATGCGTTCACCTCCCCGTAGTGGACGGATCCCAACTGGCCTGCCAGTCTCTGGCGACAGCCGCTCTTATCTCCTGCTTAGGCTTCCCGTGATAACTCATCGTAATAGCCTTTACTAACTGCTGCATTGGCGGAATGCCTGTAATCAGCAGCACTGCCTTTGTAGAGTCCGAGGTGTATGCTGATGCTGCCTTTAGGGCTATCCGACGCAGAACACTTTCTAAGCGCCTCTTATTACATTCTACCAACACTGCTTTTTCCCAAACCGGTACATCATAAAGTAAAACCGAGTTGGCCAGCTGGACATAAACCTCCTCTTGCTCCTTCGAGGTCCTCCAACATTTAACATCAGTTTAATGAAGTTCTTGACGGTCCGTCCGGCCTTCTCACATGTCTCCGGTACATAATTCGTAAACTACCGTTTACCATCTAACCATATCCCGAGAAAATTGGCAATCTCTCGGGATTGGACTACTACCCCATCAATTGGTTTTGGGAAGGGGCCCGCCGTCTTCAATAGATATAAAGTAACAAAACTTAACCTACGCTCGCTTCGTTCGCTAACCTCGACTAATTAACAGTAATGTTTTGATTATTTAAATAATAAATAATTGCAGTAATTACTGAATTTATTATTTAAATACTCAAAACATTCCTGTGCTAATTAGTCAAGGTCAGCGAGCGTGGGTTGAGTTTGGTTAAATTATATTTAGAAAATAAATAAATATAAATGGTTTTATTGAATGAGTTCCTGATATGTTCCCAACTCGATTTGGCGAGGAAAATGAATTTTGTGGCGTAATCAACGCAGGGAGAAGATCTGTTTCAAGTAATGTTAAAAAATATTTCAGTTTTTTCTAGTAATTAAATCAATCTGTGGTTACTTTATTTGCTTTTTTTGTTTACTATGTTCGTGTTTTCATATTAACAATTGTTATGACATTTTCAAATCAACTATTTATATTAATCAAGAAATAAAATTTATTTATTTGTTATTTGACGTTATATTTATTTGATTTAAAGCGAATAATAATTTAGTATTAAAAAAAAATCGAAAAAAAAATTTTTTGGGCAAAAAATATCTTAAAAAATATCAAAAAATATCTTAAATATCAAAAAATTGAAAATATATTTGTTATCTTTTTTATCGCCTAGAAATTGTTTTTTTCAACATAATAATCATTTTTAAGTGGATTTGAGCAAGACATTTTGGGTGATAACACGAAACAGTACCCCTGTATGAATCAAGGGAAATCATGGTTAACTATTGATCAAAGCATGATGCAGAAATACACGATTAATTTATATGATTAAAGTCCACGTTAAATTTTTTAGACATAAGTAAAAATATGAAAATACTAAATTTAAAAAAGAAAAATAACTCAGAAATAAACCACAATTCAGAAAGAGTTAATTAGAATTATCTATATACGTGTTGAACGTGATGCAGAAATTTAACCATTTAGCTTAATCTTTTTAATTCTTCTTCTTTCGTTGACAATTCTAGGTAACTTTGCTGCTGATTTCCAGTGCTTCTCGATTTTCAACAAATCTATTTAACTCCTTACAGGCACTACATACATCCCATATCAATGTCTCTTCGATATACTAAAACCTTAAGATTTCCTTCTTGTTCCTTAAGATTTTTTCCTTCCGCTACTATTTCTAATACCGTTTTAATAAACTCATCATTTCTTAACAAATGGCCATCCTAGTCGGCCTTTCTTTGATTTAACTTGATCAAGAGGGTTTTTTTTTTGTTTAAATTAAATAACTACTTATCTAATAACACTACTACTTTATCTAATAACACCTCCAAGGCAACCGGTCCACGCCATTAAGAAAAACACAGTCACCTCGGAGTGTCGTGGCAGCAGTCTCTGTCCACCCTAGCTAGCCGCCTTCTGGGGCTTTCCCACCGGGGTTTCCCCAGCTTCACTAGAACACACCGACATTTCTCTTCCGGATAGCCGCTATGCTCTTCCACTAAGGAGCTACCCATCCTGTCCCTAATCTAACATTTCCAGATGTACGTTACGCACATCCTTCACTTCGCGATCCACTCATACCTTGAGGGTTCATCGGGGAGTCCCGACCCCTCCACTCTTGAATGTGGGCGGATCCGAACACCCTAGGCAAAAAGAATACCTCCCTGACCTTCCACGTCACCACGCTTCGACCCTATTTTTTTATTTAAATTATGACATTCCGTCACACATACATGAGTGCACCTCACCCTACTTCTCTTGTAAAACGAAGTAATAAAAAAAAAATAAATATATATATATATATAAATAATAAATAAAAATAACGGCCATGCGATGGCCGTTATTTCCTCAAAACAAGCATTCCTCATAAAGTCCTGTTCCTAGCCTAGTAGAGTCGCCTCAACGATTCTGCCTTCCTCTTCCTTCGTACCCAGAATTCTGCCGACCATTTTCTCCACGGCGTTCCATTCCCTCCTGCCTAGGAGCATGTACCCCACGATGTTATCTGGGCTGAGCCACGCCAGTCTCATCTGTACCCTGACGTGATTCCACCGAGCACAGTTAAAGAGGATAGGTTTTTTTAAATTAATTTTACTTAAAAATTCATTAACAGAGTAGTATAATATCTGAAAAAGAAAATATTTTAATTGCATTGTTTTTAAAACTGATTGTAAGATATTTTTAAATAGTTAGGTAATTTATTAAAAATCATTGTGGAATCCTAATTAGGTCCTTTCTAGTAAATAAACTATTGTATTTTATTACATGAAAACTTCTGTTGTATAGTTTTAGTAAAAGTGGAATATTATTATTTTTTAAAAATAGATAAAAATTTTTTTTTAAAGATTGTACTTTCATAAATGTAAAAATATAGATAAAAAGGTAAAAAAATACAAGCAGTTATTCCAGTCGAATAAAAGAGGTTTCTTCTTCCTCATATAATTTAAAATCTAATTTATTTTAGTGCCGTAAAAAAAGACGTTGAAGATAGTCGCTGTCACAAAATTATCTTTTACCGTTTGCAATTGAAATACGTAAGTTAAACTGTGGATCTCTCGCATCGATTGATGATATTCTAACGTGGCCTGCTATGTAAAAGTTCATTACTTCCTTTAGGCTTATATTTTTTAAAGTTTCATTACCTTGTAAATTGAAAATGGAATCAACAATTGGCAGTATTATTGAAAAAAGGTTTTTCTGTTGTAATAATATAGAAAAAATAAACCTATTACTAAAATGTTTAACGATAATTAATCTAGTATTAGTCTAGAAAAAAATAATTACGTAAAAATTCTAAAGTTAATGAAAATATTCTCGTAAAAAAAGATTTATTTTTAATAAAAGTAAATGTAATTTTTTTTTTCTTGCCAAAGAATAGGGGGAATAATGGAGCCAAATTGGGGTTTTGTAAATAACTAAAAAAAGTACGATTTTTTTTTTATGTTAGATATGTGTAAATTTGTGAGATATACGTTTTAGTCGCTCAATTTTACTTTCTTGGCATCGAAATTTTCCTGGCATTTTGTTGCTCTGGTAGAGCTATACTGCAAAAAGAAAGTATGGTAAACAGTCCAAAAATAGGATATGGAAATTTTTACATTTCTCAACGTTTCATGACCCAAGGATCCTAAAAAACAGAAAAAGTGGGAGTAATTTTTGTATGTATGTACGTATGTTGGCGTGTTTGAAGGTTAATAACTTTTTAACTGGATTCACCGATTTTGATAAAATTTGACATAGAAACTTTTTGTATTATAGAGCAATTTGGTGGTAAAAGTTTGGGGTCAATATCTACACCGGATGAGATTTTTTTTTTGGGGTAAATTTTTTCAAAATTTTGTCTCCACTTTTATTAAAATGTTATATCTTAAAAAATCGTTGAATTCTAAATCATATTAAATTGCTGCCCCCACTTACATTAAATCTAAATTTTAACCCAACTTTATATTAAGTTCAGTACGTGTGTATATGCTTTTTCTTCTCTTTTTTTTTTTGAAGAGGTGGAGGAACCCCATTTACGGACGCCGAAGTAGGGGTGTCGGGCTCGCTAACAAGTTCCGCCAGTTATAACCAAGGGCGTATGTATACCTGTTCAGTACCCACTAAACCTCCATCCCTGACTCCCCCCCTTCCTGGGACTGCATATAAAAACATTTCATGTACATGTGTACCCTTACAATTTTAAAAAAGATTTGTTCCAAATTCTTCCCTTCCTAAAAAATCGAAAAAATCCCATAAAAAACCCACTTTTCCTCTTCCAGTAATGCTCTAGAGATATACCAGGAAAGTAAAAAGAAATAGTTTACTCGTATTATTCAAAGCATTTAAATCTTGTTGTTATTGAGCATAAATTAATCCATCAGAATATTTCTTACCAATCATATTAACGTTAAAAAGACAAATTCTCAATTAAACTAAGTGATTTTGCATAAAATAATAAATACAAATATATCTATTAATTTAAAAGTATAATATGTATGTGAATACATATATATATAAAATAAAATATATCGTAATTAAATTAGCGTTCAGACACAATTTAATTCATACGTGATATTAAAAATTCATTATAATTAGAACAAGATCTGTTGTAGTTACATTGGTCGGTCGAAAGACCCTGCACATAACTAGGGCAACTTAACTGCATTATTACCGCAGCCACCGACGTTAATTTATTTCACAACACAACAGTCAAAACCTGACGATATATTATTACCAACCGTAATAATAATATGACCGACCAACTAAACAACTTTGATTGGTTAGGTTATATATGTACCATTCCTTTTTAATTTTTTGTTTCGGTTTGTTGGTACACAGTAGTAAATTTAATTCATTCTTCAGAAAGTTAAATAAAAGGTTATTGGTTTTTATCTGAATTATTATTGAATTTAAAATGATGATGATAACTGATGTCGTCAATCCTTTTTTTTTCTACTTGAAACAAGTTTTATATTACTGTTGTTACTAATGTATTCTGTGTTATTCAGTTCGCATGATAATTAATTCACTTACAAATGTTGTTTTTAAATGATTTTCTTTTACGTTTAGCTATTATTTCTTTTAAAAAAGTTTTCTTATGTGGTATATGGGTTTGCAATAACAGATTAGTTGAAAATAATTAGACTTTTATAATTAGACGAAAAAATAAAAATAAATAAAGATTTAATGTTTAAAAAAAAGACTGACAAAATTGGCATCTACCATTAAATTCAGGAAGTGAGATATATTTTTTGGATTTTCAAAGAAGGATACTGGTTTAAAATTATAAGAAATTGTTTAATTAAACAGAATTAATGTAATAATGTTAAAAAATGTTTAAAATAAACGAATACTGTGTATCTTGATCATCAAAACGACTTAATGAAGCGCCAAGATAAAAAATAAAATCATATTTCAAATTTGTTACGATTTTCTCTATAATTGTTTAAATGAATTGTCACGAAAAACATGCTAACGAGGGCCACGATTAATTTTTTTATAAACTTTACAAAAGAAGATTAAAATATTAATTTATCATTTTGATTTTTACAGGCAATGAAGTACTTTTTCTATAAAATCTTTCACAGATAAAACTCCAATTATTTAGATGTTAAAACTTGCAATCATAAAAAAAAACACAAAAAGAAAAAATGTAGCTTACAAAAGGCGTTTTATTGTTACAAGATAATGTGTCTTCATAAATTGCAGCTACTTTTCCACATATTAATCTCTCAAAAAAATTCGAATTAATCACTTTTGGACGTTATTCATTCGAGTCTTGTTTCCTAGTAATTCTTATCTGTTTAAAAAAATTATTTAAAGAATTTTTGGGTAACTAATGATTTCCAAATTGATGATGAATTGCAAGAAGCTTGTCCATCAGATTTTAAACGGACTGGAACAAAGTTATATGCGTAGGGGATTGCTATAAAAATTTCCAAACATAACCCGAAAGTGTTCTAAAGTATGTAGTTATAATTAAACAATATTTATTTGTAATATTTTATTTTTTAAAATGTTTTCAATCAGTTGGCCTTTTTAAAGTAATTGTTCGAAAAATTATAGGATGTGCTTAATATAATTTATTTATAATTAGAATATTTTTAAACCGGTTTACTAATAAATAAAAATAAATTGAACAGGAATCTTTATTAGAAAGCGGATGTTAAATATAACAGAATTAAAACCTATGAGAAAATTCAACATAAATTGGGAGGGGCAAGTATTCTCCTACTTCCTCTAATCAGAGCAAGAGGAGTATGAATAAATATGGTTGATTTGAAAGCCACGCCTACTTTTATCTTAACGTGAAGAACAAATAAAATAAAACGTAAACGAAATAATTTATTTATATATCCTTCTTTTTATTTTTTTTTAATAATTATAAATATTTTCACTTTAAACCACTCGTTATGTATGCCTTGTGAATAAACGGTATTGTATCGTGATGTATAAAAATAAGATATAATGTATTTTTGTATTTTTTTTTATATATATTTTATATAACAAAACTCATGCAATAGAAAGTAATGGTTTGGTTGTCATATAAATGAAATACTGTCTAATTTTCTTTGATGTTAAAACTGATTACATGTTAAGGTTCATGAAAGCATCAGACCGTGACATAGACAACTGTTAGTTAGATGTTTGCGTGCATGTTTTCTTCATGAAATATGATGATGCTAACACAATAAAATGCCTGTACCGATTATTATTAATATGTCTATTCATTAACTTATTATTTTCTTTTACAATTAAAAATTTAAATAAATCAGTTTTGTAATTCGAATTATCATGTTTAATTTTGATTCAAAAATTTAAATAAATAATAAGTAAATTATAAAAACCTTTTTAATAAGTTTTCCTAAAAATAAATTGATTATTAATTTGTACAAAGAAGTGATGTTTTCTCTACATCAGATTTTTTCCTTTTAAATCATTTTCATCGATTGTACATATTGTGAATCAAAACTATGATGTAAAAAATTGCTCCTATATCTTTATATTCAGGTGCCGTCTGGAGGGGACAGTCAGATCCTAATTGACTGGAAACATTCAGGTTTCGTAATTTCATAATAAAGGAGTGAGTGGGAAGTAAAATCTATAAAGAAGAAAAATATATAAAACAAATAATTGAGAAAGTAGGATATAGTAAATACGTTAAGGTTAAAAGATTAGCACGTAACAGAAAGGAATGGAGAAGATCATGAAACCAGTCTACTGATAATTATTTTTCTTTTTTTAAATTATAATAAAAGATTACTTAAATATATTATTTATTCAGTTGTTATGGTCATTAAAACAGCCTACATACCGTATCGCTCTATACCCTGAAAAATCCATATAGGCTATTGTACACTAATTATACTAACAAACAGTTTTATAGTTGTAGGATAAATTCTCGCCCACTGCGGTGAGGAGAAAAGAAGAGATGAAAAAAAAAGGTGAGTCGTTTAACGGGTGTTCGCCAACTTGAACGAGGGGAAGGGAACAATGTAAAAGCTCTCATGACATAGCTTATACTATCACGGTACTAATTCTCAATTGAGCAATGATGTTATTCATCCGATAATACTCGAAAGTTTACGTAGGATTACGAAGAACAAATGGTTGACATTAAACTTTTACTCAACAGCCATTATGGTGTGAAGAAGAGAAGCAACGGAAGTGACGTCACTTGGTTTTTACTCAGTAAACTCTCTTGATAACGCACTTTTCGTTCCTTTTTTGCTTCTCTCGTTGGAAAATAAAACGATAAATCTCGCCACTACTTGCTGATTACTAATTTATTTGAGAGTCTTGTTTCAAAGGAGAATATGTTTCTTCCGTTAGTTTCAATCATTTTTCAGATTAAAGATAAATAATTTTGTCTAAATTAGCTTTGTTATGAAATGTTTTAGGTAGATTTCATAAGGTGTATTACCTATTGTAATGGGTACCATAATTCGACTTGCGGAAACTTTCGTCATATATTCGCGTTTCCCATCCCCCGGTCCCCAAAACCACCGTCAGCTCAAAAGTTTATATATATATATATATATATATATATATATATATATTTATTCCACTTTTTTGTGGACACGATAACTACCGTAATTGTGCGCCAATCACTTTCAAATTGATAAATAAAATATAACGACCCAAAAACTCGGTCGAGTTCCTTAATGGGCATAATCGAAACATGAAAGTGGAAATTGGGGGGTTTTTTTTGAAAAAACAAAATATAACTATAACTTTCTTATTAAGTAAAATATCGAACTCATTTAAAGTTCCTACTATTCTTTTGATAAGGGCCTAAAATTTATCTAAGTAAAGCTTTTTGATATCACCAATCATTGGCCCAGTGGGTGGAAAAATGGGGTTTCGAAGACAAAAAAATCATACATTACTTAATCGGCACAGTATCGAATCGTTTTAAAGTGATCGTTAGTTCTCTAAACGTTACCTAAAAATTTTGTCTGAAAAGGGTTTGATATGACCAACCCTTACGGCCAGGGATGACCAAAATATTGTTGAAATTTTAAGAAGATTGTACTCTGCTAATACTGCATTATACTCTGCTAAATATGTGAAACATTTTTCACATGCAACCATTGTCGTATTGTGTAAATTTGAAGTTTTTCTTAACTTTAAGGTGAAAATCTTTTTTATCCCCTACTTAGAACCGGTGAAATCTACCTATCCCTTCCGACGTGCCGAATGGGATTTTTTTAAATACTTACATATATGTAATGTTATTTCAAAAGCTCACACATCTTTAATTTTCATTATCTAAATTACTAATATAGTTATGTAAATTTTTTATGGAGTAATAATATAATACAATATTACATGGGTAATGTTTGTCTTATCTCTCTTTGTAATAATTATATTTCAACCTGTCTTATGTTATAGTTTTATCGTTGGCTATGTCGGTAAAGTCACTTTTAATTTTTGCAGTGTAGTGATTGTCGCTTGTTGTTTTCATCCGCGATGACTTTGATTGGCTTAATCCGTGAGGTTGATAAACACGCTGTTCGTTTTTTTCCAAGCCAAAGAGAATTTACCTAATCCTAGATTTTGCTTAAGGGTCATGAAATGTCTCTTTTGTTATGCGACGGCGAAGATAAATGGCCTTGTCCAAAGCGAATTTTCACACTTCTTGTTTAAGGAGCGGTAAGTAGCTACAATCTAGCAAACTGAAATTTTTAATTTTTGCTTATTTCCTGTACACATAGAGTAGAGAATATGCCAGTTTTTAAATTTATATATCGAAGAATTTGGTATAGGTAGTATTGTAAGTAATAATTTAACGAGAGTGTGCGCGGATATGTTACGCGTAACCCAGTAATAATAACCCTCCGGGTTGGCCTAGTGGTTAATGCGTCTTCGCAAATCAGCTGATTTCGAAGTCGAGAGTTCCAACGTTCAAATCCTAATAAAGGCAGTTACGTTTTTAAGGATTTGAGTACTAGATCGTGGATACCGGTCTTCTTTGGTGGTTAGGTTTCAATTAATCACACACCTCAGAAATGGTCGACCTGAGACGGTACACGATTACACTTCATTTACACTCATACATATCATCCTTATTCATCCTCTGAAGTAATACCTGACGGTGATTCCCGGAGGCTAAACAGGAAGAAAACCCGCTAATAATAGGCGGGAATGATCTGAACATGGAAATAGATGAATCTATTTTTCAAGACGAAAATGCAATATGGGGACGGTTTACCTCTAGCAGCCTATGTTTGCTGGAATTTTCAGAGAAACAAAAGAATATTTCGTATATGTGGTTCCCGCTCGAATGAAAGACACGTTACTGTTTTAAAGGAGTGTATTTAAAACTCCTTTACAACATTTAAATGTTTTAAAATAGTGTAATATTCCTGCGATGAACATAATTGAGGCATGTAAATGGAAAAGTGTAAGTACCAAAAAATTATATTTAATTCATTTAAGTAGGATTCACTCTACGTGCCACTCGGCCATATTAGAAATTGATGTTTGTTTTTTTGTTAGATATTATTCTAAAACAACCCAGAAGCCACTTACATCCTTTTCTAATGCAACAGTTATGCTAAACCTATAGCCATTTACATCACAAGATAGAACCTTACATGACAGAACCTATATGTTTGGTCTATCTGGTATTACGGGTGTCTTTACTAACTAACTATATCCTGTAAATAACACTTTGAATATTATTAACCCTAAGTACCGCCATATCCTTATTTGTAGCGACTCGTGTAGTGCTCTCCAAACATTAGAAAAATTTGATTCTAGACATCCTCTCGTCACCGAATTCTATAATGCAATCGCCGAGTTAAAGCATCGCAACACACAAGTGAGTTTCTGCTGGATCCCTAGCAACGTAGAAATTTTGGACATGAATATCCAGATTCCGCTGTTAAAGACGCATGTAATCAACCATCTTTCACTACCCGTGTTATTAGATTCGACTTTATTAACTGTGTAAAACTCACTCTTCACGCAAAGCGGCAAGATGACTGGATTGCTACAGCAGACAACAAACTTCGCAGAGAGGAAATGGTCCTCTGCCGTTTTCTGATAGGACATACGATAGCTTTTCACGGGTATATGATGTCAGCAGTATGCATACGATGCAATTACCGCTTGACTGTGCACCACATCCTTGTGAATTATGCTTATGCGGCCTTGCGTCGTAAATTTAAATTGCTCAGAAACATTCTTCGAATCCTGGGAAATGACAAAGAAGTTTTAAACCGGGTGCTTTTATTTCTTCGACGTTACGGATTACTGAAAAAACGGGAAGACGTGGCCGGAGGGTCCACGTTGTTCTTAAGCCCATAGACATACTCACTACGAAGTTCCTTTAGGAACTTCGTCAGGTTACAAGGGGCTCGGCCTCACTAGATACTATCCAGACGGTCGGCATTTGGGATGATGCAAATGGTCAGCTTGGCATTGCCGCCCATCTTCGCGGACAAGCTTCTGTCCGATGGGCGAATTCGAATTGGGTGGGTGGCCTGCCGGGTTATGAGGTTCACCTTTGATGACTTATGTTTTCGGTGCTGGAAGCCAGATCACAGGGCCAAATTGTGTCTTGGACCAGATTGCAGTGGCCACTGCTTCACCTGTGGCGAGTCTGGCCACTTGTGAAGAGACTGTATGCTGAAGCCTCGGGTCTCACATTCAAATTGCATGGACATGCGCCTGGAGGCCGTGGATGTAAGGCGACTTTACCCACGTCATGAATCCGCTGGCGTTTGCGCAACGGCACTGTGGTATCTATAGGGGAGAGCTCCATCCGGGAGGGGTGGGAGGCTCCGGCGTCCCACCATCAATGATCGAGTGGGACTCCCTTGCAGACGCCATTGATGGGAATGCAACAAGAATGTAGTCCCGGTGGGGGTACTCTATGGGGGTTCTCCATTAGAGGCTGTATATCATACCGGAGTCCCGGTGGGGGAATCCCTTGGGTTTCCTCCGCTAGAGGTATGGCATGTAACACAAGACCCGAGTCCCGGTTATCTGGATGAAGCCTTCCACCCTATCGAGATAGTTTGAGGCGAAGGCACCCCTCGGAGCTGAGTTTATGCGTAATTGCAATACACAAGGCGGGAAAATTACTGACGAAAAAACATATAGGAACGATGGAATGGGGCTTCTTACTAAGACGATGGCCAATCTCATCAAAACAACTTATTCTGTCTACCCACTTCCTAATAAATCTAAATTTAATTTAATTCTGAAAATTATCAAAGTAGGTTGACTTTTTTCATTTTTTTTTTTTATTGTTTGTCAGAATAAGGAGTTTTCATATAATGTCACATCTTAAAGATTAGTTGTCAATTTGCTGATAATTATCAATTTATGATATACTCGATGAATCCGTATAACTCTGAAGTCCCAACAAACAGGTTTTTTCACTATAATAGAAAGAGGTTAAGTAAGTGATTCTCTTATATCATTTTACGAAAGCCTTTGTATGCTGCTCCTGTGGGGTAATATAATTTATCTTACATCAAACAAAATTATTATCGCCGATGATAAAACTTCTATTACCATTATTTTCTACTACCACGTAAATAAATGAATATAATTTTATAACGAGAAATAAAAATAATATTATGAAGAGAATTTACGTAAAATTTTATGTATAGGCTATAAAATAAAATGATTACAAATAGAATTCAAAATACATGGATATAATAATATGTATAACGAATTAAAAAAACAGTTAGAAACGTCTGCATTCATAAAAATAAGTTTCTATTAGGGTAATAATATGAGTTGAAGAAGGTAAGTTTTTAAACTAGAAAATAGCAATATATGTATGTTGAACATTTGAAACGTGACATCATAAACACATCTTCAAACTATTATTCTTACCCTCATCATTTTAATTTTTCAATCATACACATAAAATGTTTTGTAATATTATAAATTGACTGTATAACACAGTTTGTATACATTCTACAGGTTTTTTTTATCTAATTCAAGAAATCTTTTTGTGAAATCAATTTTATCACCTATAATGACTATAAAATAACGTGTTTTCTTGCTATTATGAATGTAATTATAGAATTTAAATTATAGTCTACGATTTAGATACAATATTTATCGAATGAACAACTAACTATTCAGTCGCATGAAGCTTTTAGATAGTAACTTAAATTTTTTACAAAGAAAAGAAGTAATACAGGAAAATATAAATATTTAAGACTCTTAACAAATATTTATATTTTTCTTATAGAAAAATAATGGGATAATTATATTCATATACTGAATTTTCCATTGACATTTAATGTTCTTCATTTCCTAACTTTTGAATGAAGTGATTTATTTAAAAATGATTTCTATTATTTTTAACTACTTCAAAAAAAAAAACAACATAACTGCCAATTCATCATGAATACTTTTTTTTATTTAAAATTGGTTATTTACACTTAATTCTGCCTAATTTTCTTTAATGTGTTAATTTTTTTGTAGTCAGTTTTTGCTGGTTACGTTTTTAAGGCATTTTTTGAGGCACTATTTTTATTTTTTAGGTAAAATATATAAAATGTTGCCTTCATCAACGTAAAAGTTTTTATTGAAATTAGTAGTGAGGCTAATCTTTATCTTATTGTAATGAGGTAGAAAAACCTGATAATTTTTGATTGGTTATTGTGCGCTTGAGAGAAGCTACAATAGAAGTAGTAGGGATTTTACTCCTCACATGATGTTATTTCAGTCACCATAGGACCGTGAAACATTACACATTATCTTTTACTGTTTAGCCTCCGGAAATACCTAAGTTATTACTTCAGAGGAAGAATGAGGATGATATATGTGAATGTACATGAAGTGTAATCTTGTATAGTCTCAGGTCGACCATTCCTGAGATGTGTGATTAATTGAAACCCAACTACCAAAGAACACCGGTATCCACGATCTAATATTCAAATCCTTATTAAAGTAACTCCCTTTACTAGGATTTGAACCTTAAAACCCTGCTTCGAAATCAGCTGATTCGCGATGACGTATCAGCTGATTCTCTAGACTAGCCCGGTGGGCTTAGGTTACACTCTGCGCTTTCGCGGCGGAAACGTTTTTTTTTTTTAAAAAAACCACGATTCCGTCGTGGTCATGCAGAGAAAATTCCGTCAACATTTCAAGATGTTTTTTTCTTCTTCTCGCAACACGATTATGTTGTTAGAGAATTTCAAAAGTACATCATCAGCATCAAAAAGAAAACCATCTGGAAGGTCCATACCAGTATAAACTCCGGCAATTGAAGCTAGCTTTCGCCGTTCATTGCGTTGACATCCTCTGCTCTGAACATTTCTAATCGAAATGTCTGAAGAATACTGCATTTTGATTTGATTTGCATCCCTACATACTAGTGGTTGTTCAAAAATTGAACTATAAAAATTTAGAAAATATTACGGACACAATGAAAAAGTAAAGTTCTTTGATCACCTTGCAAGAATGAGTAAAAGCTGTCTAACTAAGCAAACCTTTCATTTTTATTATAAAATAAAAAGTTTAAAAGATAAAAATTTAAAGATATTAAATTTTGACACATTTAAAATCAAAGCTATGATGTTAGAGGTTTTCCAAGTACAAAAGAACAGGAAAGAAAGCTCAAAAATGAAATATTAGAAAAAATGCAAACAACAATATACTGAGCGAATAAAGAGATACTGCGAGAAGAGAAAACAGTAAAGTAGAAAGAAGTAAAGGAGCCTGGATTGTGATCCTAAAGAGCGAAAGATAAAAAAACACAAATTTTAATTTAAAAAAAAATAAAAAACACCACTGCTAAAAGGAAAACTAAAAAAAAAAAATAGCTGTACGGCCAATGCAGATCACTGTCTTGTAATGTTGAAGTGTGGAGCCCCTAAATTTCGGACCATTTCCATTAGATCCGTGAAGGCTTTATGCTAATACGACTGTGCCTCGAATATTACGCATCACAAGTTGAACATTTTGAACATTATTATGTTCAGTTACATTTTGGCGTAGGCGACCACAAACGGACACATTTTGCTGAGTTTTATGTAACTCTGCAGTTGAGAGTGTGTAAAACACTCGTTTGTAATCTTTCGTTACTCTTTACCCTCGTTTAGAAGTAGTCAAGTGGAGTTATGGACATTGAACGGTATTCTCTGAACTCATTGCAACCCCTACTGCAAACAGTATGACCCATGTCAATTCCTTACCCTATGATCTCTCATAACGTTGATGGGAGGAACTGTTTTATACTTCAACTAATAAATAGGTATCGGACGGTCATTCATAAACAGGTATCGCCCATTCATTTCCGTAATCCAATTAATTTTCAACAACTTGTACTTGCGTTTCAAATATTGTTCTTTAATACAGGATAATTAAAGAGCATGCAGGTAATAATTTTGTTGTATTTGTGTAGAGTATAATTCTTTTTTTTAATTTTTTAAACTTATTTAATATATATATAAAAGTACAATGAAATTTGTAAACCATTCGGTAAGAGTCTCGCAGATATCATTTCTTCCGCTGAAAAAACAAAAATTGTTGTAATATAAATAAAACTGTTTTTAGCAAAACGATACTGATATCAAAAAAAGGTAAGACGCTACATTTGTATTATCAAAATCTGTTAATTTAGAATTTTGTTTAAAAAAAATATAGAGATAATAAACGATATTTAAGCATTCCATGCCAAACAGAAAAATTTATTACAAAACTTACCGGCCCGATTTCATTTATTAAACAACGAATAATCATAAGAATTGTATTATTTCTGTAAATGTGATATGTATTATTCGTTGTTTAATATATGAAATCGGGCCCGTAAGAGTTTTGTAACAGTTTTCTATTTTTTTCATGAAACCCTTAAACATCGTTTAAACTCGGTTTTTATCATTAAATTTCATTTTACCAATCGAATTTATTTTTGTTTTATTTATTCCTTTTTTTAATAAAACTACGTAGTAAATCTTGTAAATTTATATTTTAATTTTTTTTTTAAAGAAGTAATGGGAATTAAAAAATTGTTTCATCTTCATTGGTCTATTTACTATTAAAACAAGCTGTAATATATTTTCTTGTAAATTTTATTATTTCAAGTATATTATCAAGTTTTTCTAAGCTATCTAGTACTGTCTAGCGGCTAGTACTATCAAGTAGTGCTATCTAGTGGCGCGATTCGTAAAGTCACATTAAAAAAATGAATGAAATGACATAGTCGAGTCCCGCTGTTCATCAAATGGAAAAAAAAGTTGTCTAACAAAATTCCAGGTAATTTTTGAAAGTATTCTTTATTAAAAATCTAATTTAACAGACATATATTGTTTTTACGCTTATTTTTTTTCCATCCTCATTTCACTTTTAGGTTAGGTCATATTTAGAACTGTAAACGTATTTTTTTTTACTTTGCCGTCTGCGGGCTCTTACCGTCAAAGTTGTAACGAATTCTATAATAATTTATATAGCCTATGACACCTCCCGGTAACGTAATTAATCCCGGTTAGTAATTCCAACGCCGAGTCATACGTCTAAATCTTTTCAGCCGCTGAGTGCTACGTTGGAATAAACAAACATACCATTTATACGAATGTATACCCTAAATACATTCATTACACTCCTTTTTCGGGGGTCGTGTATAAAGATACTACCACTAATTTTTCTTTTACAATATATTCAGTCGTTAACAGTTATGTAAATACATCATGTTAAAGAGTGAATAATCAAACAAATATTTTTTAAATTATTAGTATCTTACTGTAATAGGTGTGAATCGTCTTTTTCACCATTCTAACAATCAGAGGCAATCAAATTATAATAGAAACATTCCTATTAAAATACGCTGATGATGGTATCATTGTATGGTTATCCGCCCTGAGGTAGATCTATTGTACCATGCCCATCTCAACATTTTCTTTTATTTCTATTTAACTTCTGAGTTTTTAATAGCATCTATTTATTTTTAAATCGTCTATAACTTTTTTTTAAAGTGTTTTTCGTTCTTACTTTCTTTGTATTTCTTCAGATCCTTCTAATACTGTTTTAATGAAACTTCTTGTCATGATATATTGCAGTTACTTGTTCTGATTATACACTTTTATTCTCATCCGATCTTTTCATAAATTAATTTTTCACTATGTCTGTCTGTTTAAAAGTTTCCATTCTTCTCTTCATGATCACATTTCAATCGTCTTCAGCTTTATTTTTCTTTTGTTAATTTTCCTTCGTGTCCTTGTTGCCTACCAATATAGAAATATCCATTCCAAACATAATAATTCATGAGACACTTTTTTGTATCTAATTCAATCTTACTAAATAATACCTGGTTTTTTCTTTTATTATTATATTTTTTTTATAATAAAATGCTTTGTCATCGGTTGATTTATTGATCTTTTATTTTATTTTCACGTTTTCAGTCTTATGTTAACATCAATCTTAAATACATTTAACTGTTCGATTCTTATATTTATTGGATTATTACTATTGAATCTTACTACCTTTTTTTCATATTATAATGGTTATATTTATTTCTCTACTACATAAAAATCAATTTCAATTTGTTATTAATGTGTAAATAAAACAAATTTATAAATTTTACTGTTTTTTTTTTTTTTTGTATCATTATCATCATAATTTTCTGGTGTTCTGTCTGTCGGTAGGTCCTTTACGCCACCGCTATCTCAATCCAGTTCTGTCCCAAATCTTTTTCTTCATTTTTTTGTGGTTTTCGGGCTTTACATCTTCTATTAATTTCATCCTTCGTCTTCTTATTCCTCTTTTTTTGCCTTCTACTGACCCTAGTGATGCAATTGTCAAGATTTCACTTCCTCTGACCGCATGTCCAAACTAGTTTCTCCCATAAGTACTTTTTTTTGTAATCCGTTCATTAATTTCTTATTCCTTTCTTTATCCGTCCATCTTACTTTCTCCATTTACGTATCTCATAAGCCTTAAAGCAGTTCTTCATTCTCTTCCTCATATCCATGCTTCACTTTCACAGAACAGGATACTCCATACATAACATTTCGCTAACTTTTTCTTTAACCCGAAATCCAGACTTTTACTACATTACTATATGTATGTATGTGCCTTTCTGTGAATAGAGGAAATTACTATTTTTTCTTCTTCTTTTTAAAGGCTTCCTTAGCCTTCTTTTACTTCCATTGTGTTCTTCCAGTTCTCTTATCACCATAGAACCCAAATATCTTTCTTTTTTTTCTGTTTAGCCTCCGGAAACATCGTAAGGTATTAATTCAGGAGATGATATGTAAATGAATTATCTTGTACAATCTCACGTCAACCATTCCTGAGATGTGTGGATAATTGAAACCCGATCATCAAAGAACACCGGTATCCGCAACCTAGTATTCAAATCCATATAAAAGTAACTGTCATTATTAGGATTTGAACCTTAAAACTCTCTATTTCGAAATCAGCTAATTTGCGATTACAAGTTCACCACTAGACCAACCCGGTGGGTTATTACCCAAATATCTGTTTTTTTTCTTTTTCTATTCTTCCTTCACTTGTACCTACCACTAAATCCTCCTGTATACTTCCAATATTTTAGTTTTTACCGTACTTATTTTCACTCCATATTTTCATACATCTTTCATTCTTTTCTCCAAGACTGTTTGCCATATTTGAATCGCGTGTGTGCCATTAGTGACACACATTTTATTGTATTAATAACAATGTAATATATTTTTTTTTAAAAAAGAACGGTCTTTAATTACTAAAATAAATAATCCACTTTCCATCCGGGTGTAACAAAATAATATTTAGAAATTCATATTTAATTTTCTAAAGAAAAAGAACACGTAAATCTTTTGTAAATATTGTAAACTGTACATCTTTTTTAGGTTTTTTTAATAACATTTATTATTGTTTAGCTTTGATTAAAACATAATTTACATTATAAAAAGAAAAATATAGGCTTCTTATAAAATGATATAAAGAGGTCTACAGTAAATAATAATAATAAAAAGAAAAGTTTAAACATTATAATGAATGAATCTATTTACATATATATCGTGCAATTTTATTAAATAAAAATTTAAAAAAAAAAATATTTTTTAAAATAGATTTGACCATGCTATAGAAATGTACGGGTATTTACATGGAGTTTATAAAGATCACGTTTCTTTCGAGGTCTGGCCCACTATTATATTCTGTACTAGGAAGTGTTATGGGTATTGTATTTTATGTATAATGGAAGAGGGAGTGAGAGTGTGTGTGTGTGTGTGTGTGTGTGTGCTAAGTGAGTAAAAAGGGATAAAAAGAGCATAACACAATACTTTTACTATGTGCCAGGTCAGCGTTTCACATTTCTGACCTATCTAACATGTTTATTTTAATAATATTTAAGGATGTCACTTTTTTTTTTACACAAGCAATAATAATAATAACACGGTAGTTATAATCAAAACAATATAAATAAATGTATGTTACGGTCACTTCGAACAATAAAAAAAAAGAAAAATATGCATCAGCAGTTAAATGTTATGTCGCTTCACTCGAAATTGTATCATAAATTACATTGTATTACTAAATTAAGTTGGTGTTGTTATATAATTAATATTTCAGAATAAAAAAGTATACTTCTTAAAATTTAGACATGAAAAATATTTTAATTATTATTATTACAATTTTTTTTTTTTTTTTTTTTTTTAACAGTATAATTATTCAGTTTAGTTTTTATAAGGGTATCTCACGAAGACACTTGCAGTACATGATTAATTGGTAAAAATAATTAAAAAAGTTCATATAAATATAGATCTGGAAACACTTTGTTTTCGAGTTATGGCTAGCGAAAGATTTCACCCCGATTTCACCGCTTCTAATAAAAAGGTCTACTGCCATTTTTGGAAAACTGCCAAATTAACGCGTAAAGTTGGTGGTTTTATGTAATTTGAGCTGAGAAATAGGATAAATCTCAGTACCGTAACTCATACTTTTTGATTGAGTAGTCAGTATTATTTTAATGAAAGATAGATATGTTTTATTTTAAATACATTATGATGGTTATTTTAATTTATCAATACATTTATTTGAAATTTATTGGCAATTGAAATTGTTGAACTTTAATATTTTTCTTTTTATCAAATGAATTCCTCGTTTACCTTCGTTTTTTTTATACAGTAATAGTGCACTTTAGTTTTATTTATTACTATAACTACTACTATATATATATATTATTTTATTAATTATACTAGTCGGTCGGATTCGCTTCGCTCGTCCGATCTTCTAGCCGACCTGGAGGTTCCGTCTTCTAGACCCCGGGGTCCAGGTAAACTCAAAGCCAACCTGGGGGTCCTCGGAGTCTACTCCAGGGCCGAAAGGCTCGCTTCGCTCATAATTTCTGCAGGCCTCGTTTCGCTCGTCTTCTCCGTTTAGTATGGACCCCCGCAATGTTTACTACTCTCATGGTTCTGAGAATAATACCGATAAATAAGAATTATTAAAGAATTATTTATAAAAACCTAAAATAAACTAAAATAACAAAATATAGAGTAGTAGTAACTGTGGTAAAACATATCTTTGATGACGAAAAATTAATAACTTATTTATTAGTCATAGTAACAAATATATAATAATGACACATTCACTTCTATGGGGGCTAGAGCCTCGGTATATGGCTAAAAACCTTCCTTGGAATAGCACGAATGTATCATGCAAATTTTAAAGTAATACTTCTGTTCTTACATTATGCGAGAATAAATAAACCAACAATCTTTCGGCTTATATACTCGTATAACATATAATGGTATTTTATCCCTTATAAAAAAATATTAATTAAAAAACGCATCATTTTTAAACAATTTGTCAGTGAATTCACATAACTTAATATATTTTAGAAACAACGGATAAACGGTATGAAATAATTTTAAAAAAAGAAAATAATTTATTTTTAGAGACAGAGACAGTGTTGGAATGAAATTTGGAAATTAATAAATATGATACGAAAACGTTAGAGTTCGGAACAATGTTCAGTCACTAGAGTAAATTGTATATATATATTTGTGTTGAAAAAAAATTCGAATTGAACAATCCATTCGTGAGTTAGAATGAAAGTAGACCTAATATAGGTTACTATGAACACCTTGTAACGGTGCAATCTCGTGTCGTGAATATACTTACCAATCTTTTTGTTAGTCTTTTTGTTGCGTTTAGTAGACATGGTATATTTTTACCGGTGAAGTTAAAAATTAATAATAATTTGATAAAAAAAAAACTAGAATGGTTTTATTTAAATCTCCTATCTTTTTCTGTTAATCTGAAATATTGATTTAATTTTAACATTTTTATTGTAAAAAAAATAATAATAATAAAACCAAAGAAAAATTAGACGAAAATAACTCTTCTTAATAACTATTTTCATAAATTAACCCAGTGAAAAATATGTAAAACATCCAAAAGTTATTTCTTATTAAGTGCTTAATAAACAATCGTTTTTTTTTGTGTTTCCCCCCCACCCATCTTTGGACGTTCTTCTACCCAAAATATTCCAATTATCGACTACTTTTCATGTAACTTCTGCTCATGAATTAATTATAAGCTTATTATAAAAAGTGGTATCTTCGTTTTGATAATTTTATATAGTATATATTTTTATATAATATGATGTACTACTACGATATAATTTTGTGTCATAATTATTAGGTCTATTACTGTAAGAAAATTATTACTTAATTTGATATTAATTTACAATATTAGAATCAAAAATAAATAAAAACAATTAATATTTAATCGAATTGAACGAAAAGTGGAGGACATGGAAACAAACAAAATTACATCAATTTTTTGCCATAACTCGGCTATTTGTTAACCGATTTTAAAAAGTCAAATGTCATTTTGTTCAAAATAAATGATTTAATATTTTAGCGAATGACCTAAAATTTGATAATTCTAATATTTATAGTGATATAAATGGCCACATTTTGTAATTTTTTAAGATATTTAGGTTCTGATTTTTTACTAATTTTAAAACATTATTACCAAGATGCTTACCAAATATTAATGTGATTCATATACCCTAACTTGAGATATAAATTTTTATATAAAAATAAAAAAATAACACATGGGAAGAATGAATGAGAAATTGTAATTTTCCCTAGAATATTTTTTGTTTAGTTTTACAAGTAGAATCGGAAAAATTATAGCCAGATCACCATTTTAGAAACACTCTATATACATACTCATAAAAATTATTTACATCATAATAATCCAGAAAATTAAATGAGTAAAACAGTACTTAATCCTTGTAAATAAGGCAGTTTTTCCACGACTGCCCAAAAAGGAGTGTAATGTATTTTTTGTATGTACGAGTATGTGTATGTACTACTTCCACCGTAGCAGTTCAACGGTTGAACCGAGTAGGATGTTTGACCCCAGGTTGGAATCCTTACGTTACCGGAAGTGAAGTGTCATAGGATATATATATATATATATATATATATATATGTGAGTGTGTGTATGTTCAAATGAGCGCATTCTGAGCGTGTAAGGCGTGCGAGTGACAAACAATGCTCTTTAATATAGTTATTAATGTAGGATAATTAAAAGGGTGTGCAGGTTACAATTTTGTATATATTACTATTTTTTTCAAATTTATTTTAAAGCAAATGTATGCGTGTGTGTGTATTTTTTATTTTTTTTTGCAGTCGTGTTTTTTTATTATTAACAAATTTAAAATTTGTTAATACATCTACAATTTTTATTTTACAATCTTCTAATAAATTTACAAAGACTAATAAAAATTGAAAATTGACGACTAAAATAGGACTGATAGTGAGTTATATTAATTTAATTTATTTAGTTAGAATTGGATATATTCTTTTTATAAATTTATATAATAATAAATTTTACGAATTTTAAGTACATAAGTAATGACTGGAAACAGAAGTAACGCATGAGTCATAGTCGAGGCGGTTGACACGTCCATCGGTCCAAGTAGGCTACGTTAATTGAATTTGAAACAGCATATAAACTTTTACCATGATTAATCTATTAAATAGGTCGTAGATACAAAATAGTAAACTGCATTTAACTATAAATTAATGATTATATATCACTTTGAACGTCTCAGAGAGTAGCATCGTAAGAATTATTCGGCGTGAAATAAAACAAAATGCCAATGACAGTAAACTATGTTTAGTAAATCGGTTCCTGTAAATTATCTCAGATAAGTACAGTCTAAACTAAATACAGTTTCCTTGTACGCTGTTAGAAATTTTTCAGTTGGTAGTGAATAAAGTGGCCTAAACTATTAAAAAAATATCCTTCTAAAAAAAATTAAAATTCTCTTTCTATTTTTATATTCAGTGGTTCATCTACATTATTTCTACTACATTTCATTACTTTCGTTTTGTTCTTGTTTATTTTTATGCGGTAGTTCTTGCATAGGACTTCATCCTTGCCATTCATTGTTTCTTCTAAATCTTTTTTACTTTCAGCTAGGATTACTATATCATCAGCAAATCGTAGCGTCTTTATCTTTTCACCTTTCACTGTTACTCCGGATCTAAATTTTTCTTTAACATCAGTAACTGCTAATCCTATGTAAAGATTAAAAAGTAACGGAGATGCATCCTTGTAGAACTCCCTTTTTTATAACGGCTTCTTTCCTAAATTCTTCGATTTTTACTGTTACAAAATATATGGAGCGTTAAAAATTGGTAATTGCAAAAAAACTGATGATAATAAATTTAAAATAACAACTTTATAAAATTGTTTAAAAAATAAAAATATACAGATATAATTGTAAATAAACAAAGTTATAATTTTCTTCGAAGGGTGAAGATTTTTGGGTAATTTTTTTTTCAAGAAATACTAAAGAGTAAGGGTTATCGAAAAATTAAGTTTTTTTTTTTACTTTTTAAATGCAGAAGGTAACTTTAAAGATGGATTTACATTTAAAAAGAATTTTTTTAAATAAAAAAATATTTTTTATTACCACAGACCACTGGAGTGGGACGAGCAAAAAATTTTTATAGTGTTTTGAAGGCACATGTAGATGTACCTAAAAAAATTTATTTATAAAATCATTTTTGGGAGGGTGTTAAATATTAAATAAATATTTGGTATTTCTGATTTATATAAAAAACCTTCAACTTTTATAAGAAAAATCTTTAGCTGAAGTGCCCGAGTAAAGATTTGAAATCTTATTTCGGCCAAACCGCCCCAACCCCTTTCTTAAATTTTTACAAAAATTAAATACATTTTTTACCCCCGTCTGAGTGTAGTACGTGTATATCAAGTTTGATATATCATAAATCAAATACAAGCCAACGTACATACATACTCACAAACGTCCGAAAAATATTTGAGTTTTTGGATTTAGAAGCATTACAATAAAAAGTTTTTTCGCAAATTATTTACATTTTATTTAAATTTCTTTTTTGTTAAAATAATCTTTTTAAAATGTCTCCTTAATGCTCAAAACTTATAAATGATCAACTTTTTTAACCGAAAAAATACTCTCCAGTTATACTATACCTGCTATAGCAGCATATATCTTTATAGCCAAGAAAGTAAACGTTTTTGCGATATTTTCTTCGGATTATGCTAACCAAAAACCATTAGGGATCTCTAATCTTAGGAATCTATTGTCTAATTGGTTATTAAATATTCGACGATCCATAATTTATCTCCATTTTATTAATTCTAAAGTACTGAATATTTTAATTATTTATTTCTCATTTTTTTCATTGAAATCATCTTTTATTCTATATCACTTTAATTTTAGTAATGACGATTGTGTTATAACGATTCACTTTTACGATTCGTTTGATGACGATTAACCTGCGTAATTGTAGGTATAACGTAAGAATATAAAAAACTAAATAAATGTTTGTTTATAGGTATTATCGAGTAAAAGTTTTTTTTTAATATTATTTCAACAGTATTTATGATTTTATAATAAATTATATATAATACAAACCGCTATATTATTTTTATTATATTAAATATCGTCCTTAATCTAACTATAAGTTGAATCATTGTGAAGAAAATCCTTGAACTTTCCAATCAGGTAATTTATTTGACGATTATAAAATGGAATACCTTAAAGATCATCTTTTAAAGTAAAATTCTCTTTTGGTTTAGTTTTTTCTTAGCAGGTTGTTGATATTTTTTTTTTTTCTTACCTAAGATTTTGACTTATTTAAATGTTATTGAACGTTTTGTGATTATTATTATTTATTAGTACTGTAGAAAGTTTAATCTTGTCACATATAAATATCATATGTTTCTTTTAATATCAAGCTGAGAAAATACATTATGTATTTTTTTATTTAATACAGTATGATAATTTTTATCTTGACTATACAACAAATTGCTGCAAATCGAAATTTTTTTTTCATTTTTTTTTATAAATTATTTATTAAGAATTGATTCCAAGATAAAATTTTTTATTACTTGTTCTCTTTTTTACCGAGATTACTTACAAAGTTACATCATCAGCACAAAGAATAATATAAACCATCTTCCATTTTAAGGTTAGCGAGAACGTATATTCGTTTTTTACAGCAGATAGTTTTATGTATGTTTTGAAGGATTTTTGTCAATTTTATGATTTTTTTTCTTTTTATTTGTATCACATTTAGCTTACTTTAAAAGCAAAATTGCGCATAATTTTGTTTGTATCTGTAAGATTATGGTTAATTTTAACATGAAATGTCAAAACGAATATTTTCGACATATTTTACTTTTTTATTTCCATAAAGACAAGAAAGCTGGTGAGGTTCACAAAGTGATATGTGAATTTTTTGGTGTTGATTGCTTAACAGAACGTACATGGTCATAGTTTGTTTAAAGATTATTCCGTTCTGGAAACTTTTTACTCAAAAATGACCATCGTTCTGAAGATTCGACATAGATGCGTTTTGTTTTAAAGAGTTCATTTCCTAGTAGTAATATCACAAGTGGTATTCCCATTGGCATCCTGACTGAGGCAAGAATAAGGCTGAGAGATGCCTTTTGCCGGGGTTCTGAAGATGACCTCTGGTAAAGCCCACAAGGGCTAGATACGAAGGAGATGGCATGGTGACCGAAACTGCCACATGTGTTCCCCTACAAGGTCAGAATAGTTGACCTACTGAAGTTGATGAAGACTAAATCAAAGTCATAATTGAATAGGTTCGTCATATAACTGTGGGAATTGAAAGATATTCTCTTAATACAACAAATCAACAAATATGCTTCTCAAACGCGATGAAGTCGACTTTTTTTGAAACGAAACGTCACCGGTGATGAAAATTAGATGGTCTACAATAACATGGATCAAAAAATATCATGGTTCACGCGTGATGAACCACCACAAGCCGTATCGATTACTGGATCGCTTCAAAAAAAAGATGCTGTAAGTTTGGTGGGATTACAAAGGTGATTTTTATTTAGAGTTTCTTTCAAGCTACCAAACGATCTATTCATATGTTTATTGTCAACAATTAATCAAACTGAAGTAATCAATCAAAGAAAATTGGGCAGAATTACCAGATCACAAAAGAATCGTGCTCCACTAAAATTACAACAAGGCCTCTCACATCTTTGTAAATTCGTGGATAATTATTGGAGGTCGGTCTAAAAGATTCCTCATATAGACCTATCTTGCACTATCAGATTACCATTTATTTCGAAATTTGCAAAACGTTTTTGCATGGTAAAACTGTAATTAATGAGATGAACTGAGATCGCACTAAGTTCAGTCTTTTGCTGATAAAGACCAGAAGTTCTATGAGCGCGGAATCATGAAGTGCCCAGAAAAATGGCAAAATGTTGTCGAAAAAAATGGAAAATATATAATTGATTAAAGTTCATTCTTTCAATAAAAAAAAAAAGATGAGTTTTATTTCATACTAAAAAAATAAAAATACAATCTTGCCAACTAATATTTTGTCGATCATGAAAATAATGTTAAGACTCGGTCAAGTATTCTAATAAGATTTTATCCTTTGTTTTATTTTTGATATGAAAATTGATCTGAAAACATCAGGACATGACAACCTCAAAGAAGATGGCAGGCATTTATATTTGTCACAAGTAGTTTCAAAAGTGGTCTACATTACAACCCCTCCACCACCTTAAGTTGTGGTCTCATACCGAGAAATTAGATTGTTTCCAATTAGGTAGTATAGCGGGTGACGTATTGCTTTGCACATAGGCTGACGACTGGGTTATCGCGCCATTAATTATCCTGACAATTCTGTCAATGTACTATGTAAGTATACGTAGTTATACGTTTTCTTAAAGGAATGATTTTCAACCGAGATTTGCCAATTAAATATCGACACTACCGGCATGATTGTTTGGTGTAATGATTAATTTGCTGATTTCTGGATGAACGTAAACTCCCATTGTATCCCACAAAAAGATGCCAAAGATTGTTTCAATTATTATTTCATTCACTACATATTTCGTGTTGAAGTTTATTTAAACGTATTTCCGAAATGGTGACGATAAAAAAGAATAAGTAAGAATTACAAGCGCTCCCAGTGTAAACCAAATTATCAGAATTATATTAAAATTTTATTTTTTTGTTTTTTAAATATTTTTTTATTGTATCGTAAGTATAGGTTTTTGTTATATTATTATTTTAGTTTGTATAGTTTTTAACAAGATTAAAAATACAGAAAATTATCTAACAACCGAAATGCAAATGCAGATGTATTATTTATTTTGTTTCTTTTCCTATTACATGCAGTAAAAACTAATAAAACTTTTTAGTAGGATATGCAATATAAATAAAATTAACGTAGTTAGTGTAATTCACTATCGTGATATTGAATACTAATAATATCAAATTAATAATAATAAACTCTTATAAAAAAAACGTAAAGATTAACAAAAGTAGTGTTGGTTAATTTAGTTTTGCTTTAAAAATATAAATGATGTAAAAAAAATATACAGAATATTTTCCGTAGTTTACAAAAACAAAAAAAAAACCGACTGATGATTTAACAAATAGCTTTACAAATATCACTTAACCGTTAGACAATTAGTTGAATGAATAATGTTAACATTTTTCACCGATTGTTATTTAAGCGAGGTTGGTTTTTCCCAATGTTAGAAAACTAGCACAGTTCATGACGAAACGATTTGTATCGCTTTCCCGAGCGTCTTAGGTATGATACTATTTCGTTACGCAAATCTACCGGGGGTAACGAACGCTCTTAAGTTAAGTTCCGCTGAATTAAATAGTTATACTTGTATGTGCTGCCCTATTAGTATGTTATTTATATTGAACTGTTGTATTATACCAAGCGAATAATAATACTAATAGAGTAGTCTAATAGGCTGTTAGTATGTTACTATTGCTTGTATAATAACATAACATTGCATGGTCAGAGTTTATTTGTGAAATATACATTAACCTATTTCTTATAAGCTAATAATGCTAACGGCAAAATCTGTTGAAACATTGTTCCTAATTTTTTTTTTTTTTTTTTTTTTTTACAAAATTATGCTCTATAAAATAATAATGGTATAAGAAAATGTATCAATAAATTTTAATATTGATTAATATATGCAGGTGTGGTTCTAGTATTTATTTATTAGCTTGTACTGTGTGCGTAAAGTAAGCGTGTATACATTCATCACAAATATTTATTAATTCTATACCTGTATTTCTATGTGTAACCTATATTTAGAGTTCACTGGAAATAATTTATTTTTATTTATTAAATATAAAATCTCTTCATGAATATAAAGAAAGAAATTTATTTTGTATGTAATGATACTATATAACGGATTGGTAGGAATCAAATTACTTTTACAAATTTTTGTTTTTACCAGTAATATTTGTGAATTTTCTCGTTCTTATTAATAAAGGGGAAATTCCCATCTTTTTCTTCAATGTTGTATTTGTATTTTGTGTTTGAAGATTAGAACAGAATTTATCTGATTTCCACTACTACCAATTGGCTTAGCGTGTAAACAACTGGACATGAATTAATATCCGTAAATTGAATCCCAATCAAGCTATATTGATCTAATAATGTAATGACCCGCAAAATTATTCCGGTATTGGGAAAGAAGGAATTAAGGATAAGAAAAAGAAATGGATATTGATTTTTTCTTTCTTTTTTCCTGTTTAGCCTCCGGTAAATACCGTTCAGATAATACTTCAGAAAATGAATGAGGATGATATGAGTGAGTTTAAATGAAGTGTAGTCTTGTACAGTTTCAGTTCGACCATTCCTGAGATGTATAATTATTTGAAATCCAACCACCAAAGAATACCGGTATCCACGACCTAGTATTCAAATCCGTGTAAAAATAACTGACTTTACTAGGACTTGAACGCTGGAACTCTCGACTTCCAAATCAGCTGATTTGGGAAGACGCGTTTGCCACTAGACCAACCCGGTGGATCCTTAAAAAAATCCTAGGATAATATAAATAAACTAATCAAAGTTCTTTCAGATAACCTAGAACTTGCCAATATGTCGAGTTTTTTATTTGGCTAAAATAGTAGTAAATCATAGTAGGATCAACATCTATTCGTTAATTAGATTAAATAAGCGCTACGAAAAAAAGTTTTCTTCCTGCAAAAACTGAACACTTATAAGTACTCTTCAGATTTATTATAGAAAAAAATTCCCCTATTGCCAGAACTGTATGATATACGGAGATATCCAACTGAACTATAAAATTGTGTAGTAAAACTCCAATTAAAGGATCTTAACATTGTTACTGACAAAAAATAAAGTTGAAATTGATATCAGTGAGTTGGAATTTAAAAAAACAATCTTGATCAATATAGAGAAGTATACAGTCAAAATCATGAATCTATTCAACGGAAATTTTTAAAGTACGGGATTCTTAAAAATCAAGTTGTTATAAAATTAAGTTAATATAAATAACTTTTCAAAAATATTATAAATAAATGAGATGCCTGAAAAATAGAAGAATAATTAAATAAAATAAGAGTAGCTTAAAGATTATTTAATAATACTGTTAGTTTTAAAAATATCTCTTATGATGTATTTTATATTATTAAAAGTAATATTATTTCCCCAAATACGAATATAAATAACTAATATCCGTTCCACTACCTATTACATATATATATATGTCTATAAAGTATTTAGCCTTTTGCGCACGAGATAGGGTTAGAGTATTCTGACAAAATTTAAGGAAAACCTAAATCGCCAATGACCTAAAAATCCATCACCAAACATTGTTAAACCAGTTGGAGAAAACCGGTTAAAAAAAAAACTCGACGTTTGGGTGCCACCTGATCTTACTTAGAAAAATTTACTCGATCGAATATCTCTGTACGAATCTCTACTGAAACGTAACGAAATCGAGCCATTTCTGAAGCGATTGATCACGAGTGATAAAAAGTGGATAACCTACGACAACAATGTGCGAAAAAGATCGTTGTTGAAGCGAAGATAAGCTTCATATTCTGTGGTAAAGTCCACACTGACGCTCTGGAACGTTACATTGTGCGTTTAGTGGGGATTGAAAGGGCATCATGCTTCATGAGCTGCTGCCGTCAGACAGAACGATAGACTCAGACCTGTACTGTAGACAATTAGCGCGATTGCACCTAGCAATTCAAAAGAAATGACAATACTGGTCAATGAGGACAGCGTCGTATAACTCGCTGACAACGCTATTCTCCATACATCTTTAACGACTCGTCAGAAATTGAGAAAATTCGACTGTTTTAATGCATACACCCTATAGCCCGGACCTGGCACTGTCAGACTACCATTTGTTTCTATCTCTGCAGAACTATCTGGAAGGTGTTATTATGTTAGTTTCAAAAGAGATCTGTGGAAACCACGTGTCACAATTTTTTGACCGGAAACCATAGAAGTTTTATACACCATAATCACCATAGAAGAGATTACGGTTTTGCCGAAAAATGGCAGAAGGTCATCGAAAGAAAATGAATATGTGTGATCTCACAATAATACTTTTCCAATAACAATAAATGTATTCTCAATTTTGGCCTCCAAAGGGTCAATACTTTTTAGAAAACCTTTATATACGGTTTTATGGCATACATATTAGGTGGACTATAACATCTAACATTGATAAAACCGTTGCATTTTTCTTCATATGTAGACCTAACATTGCTGACCACGTTGATAGAATTCCCATTACTGATAACGATAGTATCTCTGTCGCCTACAAAGTGAAATTTCTGAGTATTTTATTAAATGTACAAATTCTTTTGGTATGATCGAACTGATTCCATTTGAATCAAAATCTAAGTGTTTTGTTTTGACGATCCTTAATAAAAAGCTAACCTCTATCATCATTATTAAATATTTATTATGTTTATGTATATTCCCGGGTAAAGGGCAATGTCATCTCTTTAGGATCCCTCAGAAAGTCACAAGTTATCAAAATGGGCCGTCAGATTGTTGTTTCATTAGTATGAATCATATCCTGACCCCCGTAGGTGAAGCCTTGTGACGATCCCAGTCGCCACACATGGGCTTTACCGGAGGTCGTCTTTTAGATCCTCTAAACTTGATAACACAGTATCAGTTTGGCCTCTGTCAGGATGCCACCTATACAAATGCCTTGGTAGACATCTCCCTCAGTGTATTTACACAACCTACTACCGCCTTCGTATGCCTTCATCCCACCAATAATTTATTCCCACCTACCATAATTTATAACCCTTAAATATCAAATTAACCGACTCGCGGAAGCGGGGATCGGTTAATTTGATAGTATGATTCATATCGATGGATATTTAAAAAAATCTTAACTTATACTTTGTTTTTGTATTTATTAATGTCAATCTTTAGTAAAAAGAATCTGATGTGGACAACACATCATATTCCTTGTACACCTATTAAATCAGATTTACATATTTAAAAAAAATGAAACTTACATAAAATTTTATTTCATTAAGAACTTATGATATTTTTTCATACTTTCTTTTTTGTTATTATTAAATTTGTATACATCGTATTTTTTTTTTCAATGAGAGGTTAATAGTTATTAATAAATCAATATCTTTAAATTTTTTAAAAATGTTAAGGTAAAGAAAGGAGGTGAAGTCTGATTCGAACCGACATGCTTTCCCTTAAGATCCAAAATATCATTATTTAATCTTTTATTTGGCTATAACTCTGGAACCAATGAAAATAAGTACCACTTATGACAATCGTTGAAAAGCTCTCAATGAGGGCTTATTACTGCAGTTAAGAAAAAGTCCCAAATCCAAATGGTTTTTGGATTTTATAATTTTTTTGAAACTTTTGGTTCAGTCGATTACAATCAAAAGGGGAGGAGCATAACGAGATGTAACAACATTCCTAAATCCAAAACTTCAAAATCCTATGGCTAATCGTTTTTGAGTTATGCTAGATACATACGTACGTACAAACATCACGCCGAAACTAATCAAAGTGGATTCAGGGATGGTCAAAATGAATATTTCCATTGAAATCTGAAAACCGACATTTTTCACGATCGCAATACTTTCTTTATTTCGTACTAACAAGAAAAAAGAATAGTGATTTATCATTAAAAAAAATAATAGTACCCACCTACCAAACCAGATAACTAAGCTGTTTTCGTTTAACTCAATATAGTCATTTTAAAACAACTTTTAGTCACTTTCAAAACCCAAAATAATTTATCCTACCGCCATTTTGAGATTAGAAATCGTAGTAACGTTTTATTTATACCATTGTTCTTGTTTAAAAAGACCTTTTAAAATTATGTATCACACAAATGGTGTTACCATTTAAAATATTTGAGTTACAACCCCTGGGCTATCCCCGAAGTATGGTTTGAAATTCTATTTCTCGTCAAAATGTAAAGTAGTTGACAGATACCTTATCCTGAAAATTACAGGTTTCTATCTGAAAGAGTTTTAAAGTTGTTGAGGGGTTTCTTTATTTTTAACTCCATATATATATATATATATATATATATATATATATATATATATATATATATATATATATATATATATATATATAATTTTACTTTTTTATTTTAATCTTAATCACAACTTGTTAAAATAAAAAACATTTTATCCTGTTTATATGACTCTTTCTGCTAATAATATTTTGAACGTGGTTGAATTATCGGCAAAATGGATCAAGGTTTTATAAGTTGTCAGCATATTACAAAACCACTTAAGCTAATCTTCATTCGAATTAATCAATCCTATTTCGCAAATAATTACACATTTATTTATTTATCGCACTATCAAGATTTAACTTTTTTAATTTACGTGTATAAATGAACCATTAAAATAAAGTAGTATTAAACCAAATAAATCAGAAGTTATATATGTTAAAATTATTCGGTCAATCTTAAGATTAGAACTAATGAATCCGAAGAAATCTTGCTATAACAGTAATACAAAATAAAATCACCCTTCAGAACTCTTATTTACCTACAAAGTCGTTCTTGTTCTATCATAAACAATATTAAAGATTTTATTTTTTATCTTTAGTAATTTGACAGGTTGATGCACTTTTCCATTTATTTTTATCTGTGCCATTCTTATTTATTTATGAAAAAAAATATTTCTCTCTTATATTCTATATCCATGATTACCTTTATTCCACCAAATACGATGGCCATTTAATAATTAAAGAGACAAATACTTTTTTTATTTATTATTAAATAATTTTACGGATAAGCTGTTTAATAGATTAAACTGAAATTGTCTGACAAAAAATATTAGCTGTTCAAAAGGAATTTCCTTCGCTATATCTTATTTTGTACTTCAAAATAACGGCTTCTCTTGAAATGTATACCGTGGAAAACCCACCAATCTTATCATTCTGCTATGACAAAGGTTTTATTTTCTGTAAAGATTATACCGACTGAAATTCACTCACGGAATTTAAAGTAAAACGTACAACCAAAAAAAAAAAATTGTAAAAAGTATTAACCGTACATTTTTTAAATGAATTAACAGATTATATCGGATAGAACAAGTATTACCAATTTTCATCGTAAAGGAAGACCATTGGAAGTTTCGATTGACGCTTTGCAAAATCGTACTGGTAATTTTTCTTTTTATGCAACCCAAAAATTCTTGCCCAAATCAACTCATAATCACTCAAAAATAATTATAATGTTGAAAAAAAAAACAATTTCTAGGCGAGAAAAAAGTAAAAAATCTTTTTCTATTTTTGAAAACTTTTTTTGTCAAAAAAAATTTGTTTTTCTATTATTTTACTATTAAATCAAGGAAATATAATTATTATTCGTCTTGAATCAAAGAAATATAACATCAAAGAAAAAAATAAATTTTATTTCTTGATTAATACAAAACAATATAAATCGTTGATTTCTAAATGTAATAACAATCGTTAACATATACGTAATTATGAATACATAAACATAGTAAACAAAAACGCAAATAAAGTAACAACAAATTGATTTAAGTAGTAGAAAACTTTGAAATATTTTCTTACATTACTTCAAACAGATCTTCTTCCCTGTGATGATAACGCCACAAAATTCATTTTTCCTCTCCAGATCAAGTTTTGAACATATTAGAAATTTGACTAAAACCTTGACTAATTAACACGTTAAGGATTTGATTATTTAAATAATAAATTCGGCAATTATTGTAATTATTTTTTATTTAAATAATCAAAACATTACTGTTAATTACTCGAGGTTAGCGAGCGAAGCGAACGTAGGTTCAGTTTTGTTAATTTATATCTATAATTATAATGAACAATGTTTATTGCATTCTTTATCAAAAAGCTTTTTGAAAAAAAAAAGTTTTTTCAAGGATTGAAAAAACTTAAAATTTTTTTTTACTTTTTTTTCTCGCCTAAAAATTGTTTTTTTTTTTTCAATATAATAATTATCTTTGAGTGATTTTGAGTTCATTTAGGCAATAATGTTTGTGTGGGAAAAACGAAAAAGTACCTGATCTTATTTTCAAGAAGAAAAGAATGAAAATTAGGAAATTGCTAAAATTTGTAATGAGTTTCATAATATTTATGTGGTTCGAGACAGTTGACTCTAATTCACAAAGAACTCGAATTCACATTTGTGTGAGCTCCAACATGTGTTGAGGCTCTAATCTCTTCCATACAAGGTCTTTTCCATACAAGTTGAAGGTATATACCTTCAACTATAAATAAAACCGTCAACGGTAACCACAAATAAAACTGAAAGAAGGAAAAAATAAAATAAAAAATCTCATAATTGCTAACCACAATATCAAAAAATAAATAATTACAACAAAGAAACGGGTTACAACAAAGAAACTTTTTATTCGTATTATAAATGTAATGAAACCTGGATTCATAATTTTGAGCTGGAATCCAAGCGTCACAGTATAAAATGGAAACATCCAAGTTCACTCGTCAATAAAAAATTAAAACCCTACCCATCAGCCCTTAAAGTGATGCTACTGTCTCTTAAACTTGTCTCTTGGTTGGCCAGTATGTATATTGTTTATAATTACATCGGTTGTAATGGTATATCGGTTATTACGACTTAAGTTTCCTACTGGAATACAAAATTTTATCGTTTATAAAGACGGACAGAAGTGACTCATCAGTAACGTAGTATATCTACATTGTAGCTACAGAAATATTTTGACGGTCCTTATTCTTTCATATGTATTACAGTTTTACAGAAGTTTCTAATGAAAAACAAAGAGTATTTGTTTTGATTCAGAAAAGAACCTTCAAAAACTGTATTACAACATGAAATGTTCGAAACAAAGCAAAATAACAGACTTTTTGCAGAAAAAAACATTTACAATTTTTATCTACCGTATTTGTATTTATTATTATGTAGTTTGTTTTTTTTTTTTAATAATATATTTGCGGAAATAAATTATTATTGTCATTTTTAATAATTATTATTATTACTGTATCACAATACCCTTGTAGATGGCATATTAAAGTAGAACCATTCAGCTACCTAAACATCGGTTATAATGACCTAAAGTCATCGGTCCCTTGGAGGTCACTGTCAACAAAATCTACTGTGTTTATTTTTTATATTATTGCACTTTATAGAAAAGCAAACATACATTATTTGTACAGGTAATCCCCCTTCCTTTTCACATAGTAAGTGTTAGTAATAAAATCAAATTTCTTAATTTGCATTTGTTTTTTATTGAACTATTTTATATCAATTTTATCAGAATTAAATTCTCTACAAGTTTTAATAATAAATTTTAGAGATTTATTAGTCATTTAACAAAGTTTCGTATTACAAACGTAAAAAAATATATATTTAAACGACAAATTTTTCTGTTTTTCGACGGTTATATGAAAACTACTGGATATATGGTTCTGAAACTTGTTCTATTAAATTTGGGTTTCTAGAATTTCAATATGGTTTTATTTCACTCTTTACCCAGGGAATCGGGACGAAACCTTTAATTAGCCGTAACCCATTAACGGAGCGTTTCCGGACTCATGTTTTATTAAATTTTTCATTATTTTCACTATTAGAATGGACACAGAAAGAGTCGGTAACACTACGTGATCACTCTATAAAACAATTATTCTGAATAAATGTTTTTAAAATTTTCTTTCTAATAACTAATGCATGTTTAATACAACAGATATTATATTTCTACTGCAATGCACTCACAATTTGTATACGTCTGTTTTAAATGTAATTTTTACTTTGTCTATCGTTTATTATTTTACTATATAAATAACAAAATTCTTAAACTTTGTTGGTATATTGTATTTTAGTGTCTGAATTCTTCATTGTTCTTCTTTTTTTACAACATTTATTATTACCTTTAATTTTACTCTTGTTTACTTTCAAATAGAATTTCTCTCCTAACAGTGTAATCATGTCATTCACTTTTTTTTGTAATTCATTTTTAATATCTAAAATAATTTTTTACTTCCTTACACGAAGTAAAGGAAGTATTGTGATATTAAAAAAATTCGGTTTTCATATTTCAACGGAAATATCCATTTTGACCATCCCTGAATCCACTTTGATTAGCTTCGGCGTGACGTCTGTACGTACGTATGTATCTCGCATAACTCAAAAACGATTAGTCTTAGGGTGTTGAAATTTCGGATTTAGGACTGTTATAACACCTAGTTCTGCACCTCCCCTTTTGATTGACTTGACCAAAAATGTTCAAAAAAGCACAAAATTTAAAAAATTTGGATTTTGGACTTTTTCTTAACTGCAGTAATAATCCCTTATTGTAAGCTTTTCAAGTCGATACATCATAAGTGGTACTTATTTTCACTGGTTCCAGATTTATAGCCAAATAAGATTTTAATTAATGAAATATTTGGATCTTACAAGGGGAAGGCAAATCGGTTCGAATTTTACTCATTTTTTTTTTTTATTTTTTTTTGTAATTTAAATATATTGATTTATTAATAACTATTAGCCTGTGGTTGTAAAAAAAGTTTTATGATAAATAATAACAATGTGAAAAATCATAAGATATTAGTGAAATAAAATTCTATGTACTCGTACTTTTAAAAATGTTTATATGTAATTTAATAGGGGTACAAGGATTATTCCAATCAAGAAAACTCAAAGATGGATCACTTCCGGTTATTAAATACATTCAGATCTGTACAATGATACATTAATACACGTAAATAAGAACAAAAAAATATATATGCATTTTTTGTATTTATAAAAATAATTTATTATTTAATTTTGTATGACTTCTTATGAAAGCTGATGTTTTTTAGTTAGGATACGACAATAACTTTTCGTTTAAACTGTAATGTTTATACGTACATCCACGAGTATATTTTTAATGTATTTATTTATTATGAAAAAAACAAATAATGATAACTGAAAAAATAAGTCAAGGATATATTAATTTTGTCAACAGGCGTAGCTTATACAAAACAAGTTTCCAGGATGAAACCTATTTGTTACGCCTCAGTATTAATGGTCTGAATTTTTTATTAATATAATAGTAGTGGTGTTTGCTAATTAACAATGTACTGTACCAAAGTAAAAAATAAAAAATAATAATAATAGTAAGAAATAATAATAAATTAAAAAGAGAAAGGTGTTAATAACTTTAGTTTTAATTAAATATCAAATCATTTTTTATTTTTTTTTAAATTGTGGGTTATTTTATTAATTTCATGATGGGCTTAATTTGTTTTGGTATTAATTAGTTTACTTTCTAATTCATCGTGACTTCGGTTCTATAAGATAAAATTTTATATTTTTTAATTTATGACATAGGCTAGTATAATTTTTTTAGATACGTACACCGCTTCTGCGTGAGTGTCAAAAATATTTATACTTATTACGGAACACAAATTTGCATTTTCCATTTAAATATTTCAACCAATTTTTTTCTGGAAATTTAAAAAAAAATAATAATTCTAACTTTTAGTAAAGTATTTCAATTTACATTTAAAAAGAAGTAAATAATCTGAAAAAAAGAGATTATTAAGGCTGGTAGTTGATATATCATTTAGTTAATTCTAAACACATCAATTACCTAAAACAAACTAAAATACATAAATTAACCCACCTGGTTGGTCCACTGGTAAATTCGTCGTCGTAAATCAGCTGATTCGAAGTCGAAATTATCAGGTTCAAATCCTAAAAAAGGTAGTGACTTTTATTGGAATTTGAATACTAGATCGTGGATACCGGTGTTCTTTGGTGGGTTTCAATTAACCACAAGTCTCAGGAGTAGTCGACCTCAGTTCGTTCAAGACCAACAATTTACCGGTACAGTTACATTACACTAATTAATCGCTAATGACTTTAGTTGTTGATACGACTATAAATAAAGTATTAAAAAAAAATTACATAAATTAAATAGACAATATTCGTAATATTTTAAGGCAATCTGAGAGGAATGCCAATTTAATTATGAAATGAACATAAGTACAAAAAGCTAACAACACAGTTGTAGGTCTTTCAAACTCCTACAAATGTGGGTTGTTTCTTATGTACGGCTTACACACACAACTTAATTTAAAACATTTATCATTTTATTTAAATAATTTTTTTTCGTTTATTTAATTCAATGATTCTAACTAAAGCGCGCGGTCATACCATATTGAATTCACGCGGGTTGGTTATAGTAGAGTCGGCACTAACTAAACTAATGTAATTTTACAACTTACATAAAACAAATTTCGCTTGTACGGTGGCCAGACTGAAGTAGCCGCGCGGCTTAATAACGCACCAGGTACCGAGTTAACCGGGCGATCGAGTTCGAGACCCAGCCAGACAGAGGTATATTTTTACACTTTAAATATTATTTATTTATTTAATTCTACCGCTCACATGTGACGTCACAACAAATCAGACGACTACAACAGAATTTTTCGGGTTGACGGTACGATTTTGCAAAAACATTTTTATGCAGATATTGTTATTTAATTGTTAACAAACGTGCCTAAAAAATATTACTTTAATTAGGTTAAATCCCGAGATACTGAGGGTGACCTTGCTCTATAGCGTCACTTTCTTGGGCTTTTAAATTGAAAATTTAATGGCATTAATGCCCCAAATGTAGAAGTAATCTGACCAATTTTAGCCAAAATCGGTCCAGTGATTCTGGAGATATAAGGTGATTTAGAACCCAACACCGAACACACACATACATATGAATATTACCATCCGGAAAATTTCCTTCTGGTTTTTTGGGTTCCTTAGTTGTCAAAATATCAAGATACGGTTAAAATTGCATATTCCTAAACAAGACCAGTTACAGTACTTTACTTTCTAGACCTATAGCGCTATCTAGACGGAAAAGTAGAAGTATATTTTTCTTACCCATAAAACTTTGTAATAGGTTAAATTAAAATTATTATTTTTTCATTGAGAAAACAGCAAAAAAAACAAATTCAAATGAAAATACAATTTGATATCAGGAGTAAAACGCCAAAAAAGTTGATTACAAAGTTGCAATACTTTCCTGGCAATGTTTATTCGTTCTGATATAGTGGAAAATTAATGATACATGAAAATAAGCAAAAAAAGTTTTAAAAATTCCATCAAACGATATTTGGAAACATTTATCGGCTTTCCCACCCCCAATATTACCCCCCAAGTAAATATTATTTTTTTGGCTCACTTACACTACTACTATGCCTAGAAAGACATAAAAAACAATGATATGTACCCCACATGACTTCCTTGTACGACTATTAAATTACATATACACATTTTTGCTGCACTTCATTTAAACTTATTTCATTTGAAAGTGAGATACAATCCCCCAATTTTTTAATAAAATTAGATTGTTACACAATTGCTAAAATATTAGTTTTTATTAACATCAAATAATTATACAATTATTAATTCAACAATCTTACCTGAAATATTAGGTTACAGTAAAATTTATTACTCTTTAAATAAATTGTTTATAGCAAATAATCCAATAATAAAAACTGATTATTCTACACTTTAAGATCAAAATTAATATCTATAACCAGTATACAGGAGTCCACTAAACGGAATAATTTAATTATTATTAACTTTTATTTATACGGCACACCAGAAATCTGAAATACACATCAGAAATCTTGTACATATTACGCACAAGTGAAAAAAAATTATCAACAATCACTTTAAATTGAATACAGTTCAAAAATGTATTTTATTTTTCTGTCAAATAATTAAATAAAATAATTTTTTTTAAAATAAATATATATATTTTATAAGAATTTGCTAAGAAAATCCAAAAAATAATACGATTCTAAAATATAATTTTCAATTAATATTACATAATCAGATGTTTCAGCAAATCTATTATTTTTATGTTATTTTACTTCTAATTTTATTTCACAAATAATTTTTTTTATTATCAATGAATTATTATTTATTGTAAAAATCTTTTTACAGTCACGGATTAATAATTATTAAATCAATAAATATAAAATAAAAAAGAAAAGTTAAAAAAAATAAATAAAAAAAAGTTAAAAAAAAGAAATGAAGTTTGCTTCGAACCAATGTGCCTTCCCATTGAGATCCAAATATTTCATTAATTAAAATGTTAATTTTAATTTTGATTGCAATAAAAAAGGGAGGTGCACAACTAGATGTTACAATAATATTAAATTCAAAATTTCATCATCCTACGGCTAATCATTTTCGAGTTATGCCAAGTTTTGAGTCATTTTTGAGTTTTTCCGATTTAAATTTTAAATCTGAAAAACATTTACTGGAAAAAATATATTATTAAATGTTTAATTCATACGCACATATATACATACATTCGTACGTACAGACGTCACGCCGAAACTAGTCAAAATGGATATTTCCGTTGAGATATGAAACCCGTAATGTTTCGCGATCACAACACTTCCCTAACTTCGTACAAGAAAGTAAATAATCGATTAAAAAATATGCATTGAATAAAATGATATTATCTTCGATATTTGGAGAAAGATTTTTTAAAAATGCTAATAAGATAAGCATAAACTGAGCTTAATAAAAATTGGAATTATTTGCAAAATTTTGAGAAAATTGTTTCCAAAAAAACTATTTATCTCACCCAATGGAGATATTGACTCCAAAAATTTTATCAAAAATCTGTCCTGTATACATTCGGACCTCTGTACAAATATTTATCAAAATTAGTTTGTCTAGTCAAAAGTTATTTAGCTTTAAGCATGCCAACACACGTAAAAATGTACTTTCCAACATTATCCATCCCACTTTTTTTGTTTTTTGGGGGTTTCTGGTTTATGATCGTTGATAAATGAAAAAGAACCATACACAATTTTTTTGACCGATTACGATAATTTCCTTTTTGCATTTTTTTTAACGGAATTAAAAAAAAATATTAAACATCAACAACTTGAACCAAAATGACCAAAATTTAATATTTTTTACAGCTAGTTACAAAAGTGGTATACATTTTAACACCAAAAGTGGTCTATATATACGGATGCTTTATTAAGAATTCAAGTATTTCACATTACAAGAAGCAATTTCTGTTTAACTTACTATATTCGAAAAAGTTAATTTAATTGATCTCAAACTTATTTACAAAAGTATTTTCTTTGAATCCAAATTACGTGAACCGCCTCAATCACGTTGAAAACTCAAATTTTAAATCGAAAAAACCTTTACTAGAAAAAATATATTATTAAATGTTTAATCGCTATATCAGGGATTACAAAGACCATAAAGGCAACATTATGAAGACTTTCTCTGATTAGTAAAATAGTAAAAAAATAATAATAAAAAAAAATGTTTTCGTTTGTGTTTTTTTTTTTTATTTTTTATTAGTAATTGTGGAAACTTACTTCTAGTCCATCCAACATAATATTAATTTGATCATAAATAATTGTAATCTATTTTACGTTTCATTAATATAACATAATAAATAAAAAAGGTGAAATGAAAAATAAAAGGTTGATGCAATAAAATTATTAGGTTGGTAGACTCTATAAGGTCAATAAGTCATTATTTTATGTTGTTTTCTTTTCGTTCATTGAGTAGATAATATTTTACTGAATTCAAATGTTAAATACCATATTGATCAAAAACCAATTTTTTATTCTTTATTTTTTTTTTTTTTAACAGATCTCGTATAATACAGGTAGAGAATTTATATATAATATATAAATTATAATAACAGTAAGGTTGCTTTAATAAACTTGAATTGGTTGGTTTACTTTACTTAGGTTGAGCTTCTTACTTGTCTGATACTATATCTATATATATATATAGTAACTGTGTTTGAGCCACTTTCTCCTTTGCCGTAATATATATATTACTACATTGAGATTTACTCCCACTACATTTTTTTTTATCCGATTCCATCCAGACTCCAATAGGTCTACGTCTAAAATTTCTTACGTTATTATTATTACTATTATTATTATAACGACAGTAACAGTATCAACGGCGCAATCTGTGTTACAGTAAAATTTTATTTGGCCTTCATTCATATACGCGCGGACGCGCGAGCGCACATACACACACACACACATGTAGAGAAAACATAATGTTATTGTATATTACCTTGTTAACTAATATGCCTTAAGGGATTTTTAGGATTAAATATGTAGATATTTTTATGTTTTATTTCTAGAATTCTATTTTATAAACTAACATTTTGTATTTAAAATCCTGTTCCATTAAAAATTCAAGTAATTAATATAATAACAATATTTATAAATGTTTGTATATATATTTCATTTATGTTTAAGTGCGACCTTAATAAATTATTTAATATAATTATTAATAAAAAAGAAATCAAAGTTTATAAAATAACTTGTAATAATAATAATATTTGGATGTATATATAATATATATATATGTAGGCCTGCAGATATTTACAAAAAAGTTTTCTTTTCTAAGAACTAGGTAAATAATGTTTAAAAAAAATTATTATTTTAAATATTCTTATAATAATTATAAGAATTATATTATTACATTATTTAATTCATTTTAATTTTTTAAACTATTTTATTGTTATATAAAACCCAACGCACCTCAAAAGTCATTTCCGAATTTTTTTTCTTCATTAGAACAAATATATTAAGTATATACCTCTCAAATGATTTGATTCATAGAATTAATTTGCCTAGTCTCCAATTTGCAAATGAAAATCTTTAAGACACTAATAAATGAGATTAAACTTTATAAGAGGTATGTTTAGTCTATTATGTGATGAGATGAAAACCATTTACTGATAGATAATACGAAGGTCGTTATCAGACAGCCCTTATTCCATTGCCTTTATAAATGTCTGTTTATAGAATAGTTTTTTCTAAATTTTTGAGTATTTGAATATTTTTATAATAATTATTAAATAATCCTTATGTAATAAATAAAATATAAAATATTTTGAGCTTAAATTGAATTTAATAGTAACAATACGCCAATCACCGTTTCATAGTGGTAACGTCTGTACATTTCACCCGAATTTCCAAATATAAGTACCGACTAGGCACGGCATTTACCACACGCTACAATATTCATTACCAACCATCGGTAGTTGATATATGACTTCTGAGCCTGCTGTTTTTGTGTTTGAATAAATAAATAAATATTTTATTCGGAGGTCAGCACCTTTTAGGGATGTATTTAAACTAAGAACCTTTAGAAAAGAAAAAGTTTTATACAAAGACGAGTTTTTGTTAATGTAATTTGGTTTTATATTATAATATATTTTATAAAGTGGTTTAATATTGCTTACAGGTGCTGCAGATAAAGCAACACCGACGTTCTAATTTGTAATATAACGAACCACACATCTAACTTGCCCCACTCAAATATTTTCTACCTTAAATGCAATGTAATTCAAGAACGACTAAACCACTCTTCATCAAATTTTAATATGCATATCTTCAGATATACTAATACAGTATATCTGAATTTCAATGAAATTTAGCAAGTAATTTTAAATATTTTTGAGGCATAAAACGTTTTACATAGCTCGATAAATGTATAAGAAAACCCCAATTTACACCTCAAAAGTCAAGAAAATTTATTTTCACTCCCCTCCCACACCTCACAACATGCTACTGAAAGTAATAGTGTATGTTTCTTCTAAAAGTTGATATAAAAAACAAATTGATTATATTTAAATCACTAAAAGTTTTACATAATGATAAATAAAGTGTGGTCTCTATTATTTCTAAACATTATACAAATATAAAAAAAAATCTCATTCGGCATGCCGGAAGGTGGAGGTAGATTTCACCGGTGCTAAGTAGGGAATAAAAATTATTTCCACCTTAAAGTTAATAAAAAATTCAAATTTTCTCAATACAACAATGGTTGCACGTGAAAAAGCTTCCCATATTTACCATACGACAAGCCCCATCTTCTTACAATTCCAGCAATATTTTGGTCATTCCTTGCAGTAAGGGTTGATCAAATCAAAAATTGTTTCACACAAAAGTTTTAGGTAATGTTTAGATTAATAACGACAACTTTAAACCCATTCGATACTGTGCCTACTAAGGGAGGTATAATTTCTTTTGTCTTCGAAACCCCATTTTTTCCACCCCCTAGGCCATTGGTTGGTACTATGAAAAAACATTACTTAGATAAGTTTTAGGCTTTATCCAAAGAATAGTAGGAATTTTAAACGAATTCGATATTTTACTTAATAAGAAAGTTAGCGATATTTTGTTCTTTGGTGGGTTTCAATTAACCACAAGTCTCAGGAGTAGTCGACCTCAGTTCGTTCAAGACCAACAATTTACCGGTACAGTTACATTACACTAATTAATCGCTAATGACTTTAGTTGTTGATACGACTATAAATAAAGTATTAAAAAAAAATTACATAAATTAAATAGACAATATTCGTAATATTTTAAGGCAATCTGAGAGGAATGCCAATTTAATTATGAAATGAACATAAGTACAAAAAGCTAACAACACAGTTGTAGGTCTTTCAAACTCCTACAAATGTGGGTTGTTTCTTATGTACGGCTTACACACACAACTTAATTTAAAACATTTATCATTTTATTTAAATAATTTTTTTTCGTTTATTTAATTCAATGATTCTAACTAAAGCGCGCGGTCATACCATATTGAATTCACGCGGGTTGGTTATAGTAGAGTCGGCACTAACTAAACTAATGTAATTTTACAACTTACATAAAACAAATTTCGCTTGTACGGTGGCCAGACTGAAGTAGCCGCGCGGCTTAATAACGCACCAGGTACCGAGTTAACCGGGCGATCGAGTTCGAGACCCAGCCAGACAGAGGTATATTTTTACACTTTAAATATTATTTATTTATTTAATTCTACCGCTCACATGTGACGTCACAACAAATCAGACGACTACAACAGAATTTTTCGGGTTGACGGTACGATTTTGCAAAAACATTTTTATGCAGATATTGTTATTTAATTGTTAACAAACGTGCCTAAAAAATATTACTTTAATTAGGTTAAATCCCGAGATACTGAGGGTGACCTTGCTCTATAGCGTCACTTTCTTGGGCTTTTAAATTGAAAATTTAATGGCATTAATGCCCCAAATGTAGAAGTAATCTGACCAATTTTAGCCAAAATCGGTCCAGTGATTCTGGAGATATAAGGTGATTTAGAACCCAACACCGAACACACACATACATATGAATATTACCATCCGGAAAATTTCCTTCTGGTTTTTTGGGTTCCTTAGTTGTCAAAATATCAAGATACGGTTAAAATTGCATATTCCTAAACAAGACCAGTTACAGTACTTTACTTTCTAGACCTATAGCGCTATCTAGACGGAAAAGTAGAAGTATATTTTTCTTACCCATAAAACTTTGTAATAGGTTAAATTAAAATTATTATTTTTTCATTGAGAAAACAGCAAAAAAAACAAATTCAAATGAAAATACAATTTGATATCAGGAGTAAAACGCCAAAAAAGTTGATTACAAAGTTGCAATACTTTCCTGGCAATGTTTATTCGTTCTGATATAGTGGAAAATTAATGATACATGAAAATAAGCAAAAAAAGTTTTAAAAATTCCATCAAACGATATTTGGAAACATTTATCGGCTTTCCCACCCCCAATATTACCCCCCAAGTAAATATTATTTTTTTGGCTCACTTACACTACTACTATGCCTAGAAAGACATAAAAAACAATGATATGTACCCCACATGACTTCCTTGTACGACTATTAAATTACATATACACATTTTTGCTGCACTTCATTTAAACTTATTTCATTTGAAAGTGAGATACAATCCCCCAATTTTTTAATAAAATTAGATTGTTACACAATTGCTAAAATATTAGTTTTTATTAACATCAAATAATTATACAATTATTAATTCAACAATCTTACCTGAAATATTAGGTTACAGTAAAATTTATTACTCTTTAAATAAATTGTTTATAGCAAATAATCCAATAATAAAAACTGATTATTCTACACTTTAAGATCAAAATTAATATCTATAACCAGTATACAGGAGTCCACTAAACGGAATAATTTAATTATTATTAACTTTTATTTATACGGCACACCAGAAATCTGAAATACACATCAGAAATCTTGTACATATTACGCACAAGTGAAAAAAAATTATCAACAATCACTTTAAATTGAATACAGTTCAAAAATGTATTTTATTTTTCTGTCAAATAATTAAATAAAATAATTTTTTTTAAAATAAATATATATATTTTATAAGAATTTGCTAAGAAAATCCAAAAAATAATACGATTCTAAAATATAATTTTCAATTAATATTACATAATCAGATGTTTCAGCAAATCTATTATTTTTATGTTATTTTACTTCTAATTTTATTTCACAAATAATTTTTTTTATTATCAATGAATTATTATTTATTGTAAAAATCTTTTTACAGTCACGGATTAATAATTATTAAATCAATAAATATAAAATAAAAAAGAAAAGTTAAAAAAAATAAATAAAAAAAAGTTAAAAAAAAGAAATGAAGTTTGCTTCGAACCAATGTGCCTTCCCATTGAGATCCAAATATTTCATTAATTAAAATGTTAATTTTAATTTTGATTGCAATAAAAAAGGGAGGTGCACAACTAGATGTTACAATAATATTAAATTCAAAATTTCATCATCCTACGGCTAATCATTTTCGAGTTATGCCAAGTTTTGAGTCATTTTTGAGTTTTTCCGATTTAAATTTTAAATCTGAAAAACATTTACTGGAAAAAATATATTATTAAATGTTTAATTCATACGCACATATATACATACATTCGTACGTACAGACGTCACGCCGAAACTAGTCAAAATGGATATTTCCGTTGAGATATGAAACCCGTAATGTTTCGCGATCACAACACTTCCCTAACTTCGTACAAGAAAGTAAATAATCGATTAAAAAATATGCATTGAATAAAATGATATTATCTTCGATATTTGGAGAAAGATTTTTTAAAAATGCTAATAAGATAAGCATAAACTGAGCTTAATAAAAATTGGAATTATTTGCAAAATTTTGAGAAAATTGTTTCCAAAAAAACTATTTATCTCACCCAATGGAGATATTGACTCCAAAAATTTTATCAAAAATCTGTCCTGTATACATTCGGACCTCTGTACAAATATTTATCAAAATTAGTTTGTCTAGTCAAAAGTTATTTAGCTTTAAGCATGCCAACACACGTAAAAATGTACTTTCCAACATTATCCATCCCACTTTTTTTGTTTTTTGGGGGTTTCTGGTTTATGATCGTTGATAAATGAAAAAGAACCATACACAATTTTTTTGACCGATTACGATAATTTCCTTTTTGCATTTTTTTTAACGGAATTAAAAAAAAATATTAAACATCAACAACTTGAACCAAAATGACCAAAATTTAATATTTTTTACAGCTAGTTACAAAAGTGGTATACATTTTAACACCAAAAGTGGTCTATATATACGGATGCTTTATTAAGAATTCAAGTATTTCACATTACAAGAAGCAATTTCTGTTTAACTTACTATATTCGAAAAAGTTAATTTAATTGATCTCAAACTTATTTACAAAAGTATTTTCTTTGAATCCAAATTACGTGAACCGCCTCAATCACGTTGAAAACTCAAATTTTAAATCGAAAAAACCTTTACTAGAAAAAATATATTATTAAATGTTTAATCGCTATATCAGGGATTACAAAGACCATAAAGGCAACATTATGAAGACTTTCTCTGATTAGTAAAATAGTAAAAAAATAATAATAAAAAAAAATGTTTTCGTTTGTGTTTTTTTTTTTTATTTTTTATTAGTAATTGTGGAAACTTACTTCTAGTCCATCCAACATAATATTAATTTGATCATAAATAATTGTAATCTATTTTACGTTTCATTAATATAACATAATAAATAAAAAAGGTGAAATGAAAAATAAAAGGTTGATGCAATAAAATTATTAGGTTGGTAGACTCTATAAGGTCAATAAGTCATTATTTTATGTTGTTTTCTTTTCGTTCATTGAGTAGATAATATTTTACTGAATTCAAATGTTAAATACCATATTGATCAAAAACCAATTTTTTATTCTTTATTTTTTTTTTTTTTAACAGATCTCGTATAATACAGGTAGAGAATTTATATATAATATATAAATTATAATAACAGTAAGGTTGCTTTAATAAACTTGAATTGGTTGGTTTACTTTACTTAGGTTGAGCTTCTTACTTGTCTGATACTATATCTATATATATATATATAGTAACTGTGTTTGAGCCACTTTCTCCTTTGCCGTAATATATATATTACTACATTGAGATTTACTCCCACTACATTTTTTTTTATCCGATTCCATCCAGACTCCAATAGGTCTACGTCTAAAATTTCTTACGTTATTATTATTACTATTATTATTATAACGACAGTAACAGTATCAACGGCGCAATCTGTGTTACAGTAAAATTTTATTTGGCCTTCATTCATATACGCGCGGACGCGCGAGCGCACATACACACACACACACATGTAGAGAAAACATAATGTTATTGTATATTACCTTGTTAACTAATATGCCTTAAGGGATTTTTAGGATTAAATATGTAGATATTTTTATGTTTTATTTCTAGAATTCTATTTTATAAACTAACATTTTGTATTTAAAATCCTGTTCCATTAAAAATTCAAGTAATTAATATAATAACAATATTTATAAATGTTTGTATATATATTTCATTTATGTTTAAGTGCGACCTTAATAAATTATTTAATATAATTATTAATAAAAAAGAAATCAAAGTTTATAAAATAACTTGTAATAATAATAATATTTGGATGTATATATAATATATATATATGTAGGCCTGCAGATATTTACAAAAAAGTTTTCTTTTCTAAGAACTAGGTAAATAATGTTTAAAAAAAATTATTATTTTAAATATTCTTATAATAATTATAAGAATTATATTATTACATTATTTAATTCATTTTAATTTTTTAAACTATTTTATTGTTATATAAAACCCAACGCACCTCAAAAGTCATTTCCGAATTTTTTTTCTTCATTAGAACAAATATATTAAGTATATACCTCTCAAATGATTTGATTCATAGAATTAATTTGCCTAGTCTCCAATTTGCAAATGAAAATCTTTAAGACACTAATAAATGAGATTAAACTTTATAAGAGGTATGTTTAGTCTATTATGTGATGAGATGAAAACCATTTACTGATAGATAATACGAAGGTCGTTATCAGACAGCCCTTATTCCATTGCCTTTATAAATGTCTGTTTATAGAATAGTTTTTTCTAAATTTTTGAGTATTTGAATATTTTTATAATAATTATTAAATAATCCTTATGTAATAAATAAAATATAAAATATTTTGAGCTTAAATTGAATTTAATAGTAACAATACGCCAATCACCGTTTCATAGTGGTAACGTCTGTACATTTCACCCGAATTTCCAAATATAAGTACCGACTAGGCACGGCATTTACCACACGCTACAATATTCATTACCAACCATCGGTAGTTGATATATGACTTCTGAGCCTGCTGTTTTTGTGTTTGAATAAATAAATAAATATTTTATTCGGAGGTCAGCACCTTTTAGGGATGTATTTAAACTAAGAACCTTTAGAAAAGAAAAAGTTTTATACAAAGACGAGTTTTTGTTAATGTAATTTGGTTTTATATTATAATATATTTTATAAAGTGGTTTAATATTGCTTACAGGTGCTGCAGATAAAGCAACACCGACGTTCTAATTTGTAATATAACGAACCACACATCTAACTTGCCCCACTCAAATATTTTCTACCTTAAATGCAATGTAATTCAAGAACGACTAAACCACTCTTCATCAAATTTTAATATGCATATCTTCAGATATACTAATACAGTATATCTGAATTTCAATGAAATTTAGCAAGTAATTTTAAATATTTTTGAGGCATAAAACGTTTTACATAGCTCGATAAATGTATAAGAAAACCCCAATTTACACCTCAAAAGTCAAGAAAATTTATTTTCACTCCCCTCCCACACCTCACAACATGCTACTGAAAGTAATAGTGTATGTTTCTTCTAAAAGTTGATATAAAAAACAAATTGATTATATTTAAATCACTAAAAGTTTTACATAATGATAAATAAAGTGTGGTCTCTATTATTTCTAAACATTATACAAATATAAAAAAAAATCTCATTCGGCATGCCGGAAGGTGGAGGTAGATTTCACCGGTGCTAAGTAGGGAATAAAAATTATTTCCACCTTAAAGTTAATAAAAAATTCAAATTTTCTCAATACAACAATGGTTGCACGTGAAAAAGCTTCCCATATTTACCATACGACAAGCCCCATCTTCTTACAATTCCAGCAATATTTTGGTCATTCCTTGCAGTAAGGGTTGATCAAATCAAAAATTGTTTCACACAAAAGTTTTAGGTAATGTTTAGATTAATAACGACAACTTTAAACCCATTCGATACTGTGCCTACTAAGGGAGGTATAATTTCTTTTGTCTTCGAAACCCCATTTTTTCCACCCCCTAGGCCATTGGTTGGTACTATGAAAAAACATTACTTAGATAAGTTTTAGGCTTTATCCAAAGAATAGTAGGAATTTTAAACGAATTCGATATTTTACTTAATAAGAAAGTTAGCGATATTTTGTTTTATTCGAAAAAGCCCCCCCCCCCACCATTTCCACCTCAATGGCTCGATTTTCCCCATTAATGAACTCGACCAAGATTTTTGGTTATTATATTTCATGAATTAATTATTAAACTACTGAAGAGAAATTTATGAAAATTTGTTTTTGAAATTCCGAATTTAAAAGGTTAAAATGAAGTAACAATGAAATTTATTTTTTTTTTTTTTAATTTCATGGTGACAAATGATCTTCATTTGAATATCTAAAAGTAATTTTAATTTTTTTTTTAATTCTGAGTATTACAATGGTTTTTGAAATGTTTTTTGAAACCCGGCTATTTTTTTTTTTAATTTTTCGAGTTATGAAGGTTGATTTTATTTTATGAAGGTAAGTTATTTGTTTTATGATTTTATAAGTTATGAAGGTATATGTAATTTTCATGTAAATATTTAAAAAAACAATTTCTAGATTTTTTTAAATTTGACCTTTAAACGGATGAAGAAAGGTAAAAAAATTTGAACAATGATTGCAAATTTTTCCCATTTCCGATTATATTAAACGAGATATTCGCTAGATTGGAACTTGCAAATACTCTTCAGATAGATATTTAAAAACAATTTTCGGGTTTTTTTTAATTTCTATTTTTTAAGGGATGTGACGCTGTTAGGTGTGGCGGCTCAATTAACATAGTCACTGCCACTGTGACCGACTGGCTGCACTTGTCTCCGGTTACTTGATTAAAAAACATTAAAAAAAAATAATTAAAAAGTTTTAAAAAACTGAGAAACAAAGTATAAACACCTCCTAATGGTGTTTGTCGGATAACGCTAAGAACCGGATAAAATACATTTTACCTGAACGAAATACAGATAACCAGTTGTAAATAATATTTTTAAGAATGAGGCCGACTGTTTTGAAACTCGCATACTTTTCTCAAAGTTTCATGTCATCTAATGACCAAATTATTGCCGAAGAAATTACAATACACTGATATTTTTTTATAAATTGGGGGGGTTTTAATTTTTGTTCATCATTATTATTACTCTTACAGTCATGATAGTTTAATGAACAGAGCGGGGTCGAAGGAAGGGCTAGAGAGGAAGGGCGCACAAAGCAAATATACGGAAAACGATAGTAACCATACAGCGCGGGCGAAGACACGACGGGGATGCTGGTATATGAAAGCTGACAACACAGTTGTAGGACTTTCCCGTAACTCGGCTTACACACAGAACTTAATTTAGCACGTCTGTGATCCACTAGTGCTCTTTGTGATGACAACGGGTACTATTAACGCATTTACCCACTTAACCACTAGTTAGAGGATTTTTTTGTGGTGAAGGTGCGATTTTGTAAAAGTATTTTTTTGCAAATATATTATTTTTTAATTGTTAAAAATAAGACCTTAATTAAACGAAATTTCGAGATACTGAGGATGAACTTGCTCTACAGCCTCACCCTCTTGATCTTATAAGTAGAAAACTTAATGGCGGTTATGCCCCACATTATTACTGACCAAACTCCGAGTTTAGTCAAAATCGGTCTAGTGGTTCTAGAAATATAAGTTGATTTAGAATGTGACACCGAACTCACACACGTACATAGAACATCCGGAAAATTTCCATCCGGTTTTTTGTGTACCTTAGTTGTTAAACCGCATATGTCCAAATTGCACCGATTATAATACTTTCCCTTCTACAGTTGCAGCTGTACTGTAGCATTAGACGGGAAAGTAAGGTGTAAAACAGACTTGCAATAAAATCTTTCTGTAATTTCCTTGAGTTAAATTTTGTCAGCCTTTTAATTTTAATCCTTATATATTGTATATTTATATAATAAATCGTAAAACTGATGATCAGTTATTAAATATTTTATTTTTACTGTTTAGTTGTTTAAAAAAATATTAAGTTAAACAGATGACACAAATTTTTGATTACGTAGTTAAATTTTCATACATAACTTCCGTCTTTTTATACTTGCGTAAGTTTGTTTTTATACTTACGTTTTATTTCTTAATAAAATGATTTTTGCGTATTCTTTTTACATCGTTTAAATTGTACGTATATACTTAATTTTTGAGTGGGTTTTATACCAGTGCTTACTAATTGTAATTTTATATTTTGTTTCAGGTAAGTCGTTGTCTCGCATATTTGTAAGTACTAATTGATTATAATTATAATTTAATTACTGTATATTTTTAATCAAAGTACATAATATAAAACATTTGATTAATTTCATTATGATACAATTTTTTATTTTAATTGAATGTATTATTTTATATTTAGTAACAAATTTATTTTTTATGGTAAAACAACTGTAATTTTTATCATTATTTTACATTATTATTCTTATTATTTTATAGTAATATAATAAAATTTTATTGCTTTTAAATGTAGAACAAAATCATACTTACATGATTTTAGATTTTTCTTTTCTATATTGATTAAAGTTTAATTAAATACAATTAAAATATCAATTTAATTTAATTTGAAAATTATATAAATTTTATCCATACTTAACACAGGCTGTTAAACAACATTTTTTCTCTTTTTATTATGAAACAGGAATAGACTGACTATTTATGTAATAATAATATATAATTTTATTACTAAAATAAAAAGTTAAGTCATTTATGGTCTTTTTCTTTTAAGCATGATTCATTCAATATGATTTATAATTATTGTGATAATAATTCGTTTCGTTTCGTTGCTATTTTAACAATAGCAGTCGTGCGTAACAATGGTTTAAATTTTCTTGTAATTTAAACTTTAGGCTGTTTTATATAAATAAATTTTAATAACAATAATGAACAAATTTAAAAAAAAATAGTTACTTTAAAAAAAAAAAATGTGTTATGAATTTTATAAAATAATTGATTAACTATACATATAGAGAGTAATTCAAAAAGGACTTCTTAACTTTAAAAGCAAATAAAAATTTATTTTGTAAACTTACAGATTCGGTTGAAGTCGCATTTCATAGCAAAGCACATCAAGTTTTGACTCACGTAACTACGTGAGTGAGTAGTAATGAACTCATTACTACCGAATTCGGCTTCCAGTGTTGTTAAAAATGGATACATTTACTGGTGTGGAACGTGCTCGCTGTGTGTTTTTGTTTCTCGATTTGTAGTCAACAAATATAGTTCAATGTAATTTTCATAGAGAGTATGGTAGGGGGCCTCCTAGTAGACATACAATTTACTCATGGCACCATACCTTTGTTGGGACAGATGGTTCTGTTAAACATACAAAGTCACCAGGACGCCCACGCATTTGTAAAGCTGCTGTGAAACAACTTAGAGAAAGTTTTGAATGTAATCCGAAGAAATCAACTTTACGTGTGTCACGTGAGACTAGTATTCCACAAACGACTGTTTGGCATATAATACATAAACGATTTCACTTGAAACCGTACAAACTAACCATGGTTCAACACATTACAGATGACGACAAAGTTGCTCAGCTGAAGTTTTGTGTGGAAATGATGGATAGAATTACAAACGACGATATATTTTTAGACAATGCAATTTTTAGTGACGAGTCAACGTTTCACAACATTGGCAAGGTATCAAATATGGGGTAGCGAAAACTCTCATGAAACTTTGCAACACATTCACGATAGCCCTAAGATCAATATTTTTTCTGCTATAAGCAAAGAAAGATCATACGGCCCTTTCTTCCAGGAAGCAACTGTAAATGGTATCGTTTATCTGGACATGCTAAAAGATTTTCTAATTCCTCAGTTAGATGATGATGATGATGATAATGACTAAGATGAGTGCTATTACTATCAGCAAGACGGGACACTATCTCACTACCGCTTAAGAGTCCGAAATTTTGTTAATACTCGATTCTCAGGTCGGTGGATTGGTAGTAAAGGTCCAATTGCATGGCCACCTCGTTACCCAGATTTGACCCCGGTAGATTTTTTCTTGTGAGATTTCATTAAAAATCGGGTTTATCTTTGCCTGCTGATCTTTGAAGCTAAGATTTTGAATTAGCGCCGCAGATGCAGAGGTAACGCCTGACTTGCTGCATCAGTCTGGAATGAAATCGACTTCAGGTGGGATGTGTCGCATTACAAATGGAAGCCATATCGAACCAAAGTGAATTTTGGGTGACAAACTTGATATGTTTTTCTATGAAACGAGTCCTCAACCGTATCTGTAAGCTATCTCAATAAATTTTTATATGTTTTTAAAGTTGTGAAGTTCTTTTTGAATTACCCGGATAATGACTGAAAGATCTAAAACTGTAAGATGGATAATATAAGACCTCCCGATCTGACTATATCTAAGTGTATTTATGAGTATAGGGTAGGCGTTATTTAGCAGATGATTACGACTTTTGAGAGAAAACCTGGTAGTTCCTCATTATTGCTCTATTCACTTTATTTTTTAGCATGTTACAATAATACATACTTCCAAATAAATTGGGCCTTAAGAAATAAGTTGGGCCTTTATTGATCTAAAAAACGGTTAGCAACATTTTAACGATTGCGTAGGTTTTGAAGTTTTAGGATGATCTCGGATATTTCTCGAATTTTTTGAGAAACATGATTTTTTTCATCCCGATTCAAATTGGTGAATCCAATTTTCACCAGAAGTTATTACGAAATCTTTTGAAGCGTTACCTTCAAAAGACTGTTGTTTAAATCTCGTTCGTAAATACTAGTGTCTTTATGGCTTTAAGTCAAAACTATCTTGATACCCACCTTGAACACGTTTTACGGTAACTCAGCCTATCACAGATAATGGAATTGACAGAGCCAATATTCATTTTATTACAATTTTCAACAATTTTCCTAATTTTTATCATTTTGTCCTTACAAAAATGATCATTAATACCATTTTTCAAAGCGTCAGTTGAAACTTCTACTAGTTACAATGAAAATCGGTGGCACTTTTTTGCCCGACTTAAATTATTTAATCCACTTGCACTCGTACAAATTTTACTTCATTGTTATTACATCCGAGAATAAATTTCTGCTAGTTTCACACTTCCAAAAAATAAAAATCTTAGCACACCATGCCGTGCTAAGCACTGTGCTAGGACTGCCAACCAGAGGATAAATATTTGCTATGCAACACTTGCGGGTATTCACTTGGTAATCGGGGCTGCAGGGCCAGCAGCAAAGTATGATTCCCGTCACCTTTGCTTGTGGAGGGCTTAAGTTTGGGACAGCCCCGTCCAGGAGGGGTGGGCCGCTTAGGTGTCCCACTCTCTTGATTGGACGGGGACTTCGTTGTGTCTTCTACATTGAGGGGGGGGGCAAAGTAAGACCATAGTCCCGGTGGGGAATCCCTTGGGATCCCGGCTACCTAAGGGGAGCTCCGGACGAGGTAGTTTGAGGCGATGGAACTCCCTGGAACTGAGTAAATACTTAAATGCGAATCCAGCTCTAGAGTGGAGGGGGGTGATAAACCAATGATATATTCCAAAAAATAGAACATAAATAAATAAAAGAGGTTACAGTAATTGAAATTTTTTCGAACAGCTGATATTTTCCATATCAGAGGTAAGCTTGAACGTTAGACAGCTTCATTTTGTTCTGTTAAAGATCTTTTCGGCAGTTGTCATTTATCTGTTTAATTACTAAGTGACCCTTCTATTTTGAAATAAAGTATTCCTTGTGTACTCATAAGAGTAGTCTTGATTGTTCTTTTGCATTGTTTGTGGATTATTTTGTGTTAATGGATTAGAAATTAATTATTGACGAATTTTACTTTTTATAGCTACGTGAAAAAAAAAAAAGATTTTAGTTATTATTATTTATTTTGTTATTATTTTTAAATAGTTTTATATCGTTTTGAAATTATTATTTGATATTTTAATTTAAGTATTTATTTAAGTATTCAATTTTATTAGGTAGATTTGATAATAAAGCTACCTATTGTAAAGGGTACCATGATTCGACTTCCTTGCAAATTATATGTTTTTAACATATAATTTTCCGAAGACATGTCGGAAAATTTCGACATGTCTTCGTGTTTCACTTCCCCTAGACCCCAAAACCACCGTCAGTTCAAAGTTTGTATATACATTTATATATTTCACTTTCTGTGGACACGATAACTGCCATAATTTTGTGTCAATCACTTTCAAATTGATAGATAAAATACAACGACCCAAAATCTTGGTCGAGTTTACTAATGGGCGAAATCGGACCATGGGGATAGAAATGGGGGGATTTTTTTCGAAAAAAAAAATATCGCTATAACTTTCTTATTAAGTAAAATATCGAATTCCTTTAAAGTTCCTACTATTCTTTCGATAAGAGCCTAAAACTTATCTAAGTAAAGTATTTTGATATCATCAACCAAATGGCCCAGTGGGAGGAAGAAAAAAATCATACCTCCCTTAATAGGCACAGTATCGAATCGGTTTAAAATGGTCGTTAGTCCTCGAAATATTACCTAAAACTTTTGTGTGGAACATTTTTCAATATGACCAACCCTTACGGCAAGGGATGACCAAAATGTTGCTGAAATTGTTAGATGGGCTTGTACTATACTAAATATGTGAAACGTTTCTCACATGGAACCATTGTCGTATTGAGTAAATTTTAAATTTTTCTTAACTTATAGATGGAAATCTTTGTATCCTTTATTTAGCACCGGTAAAATCTAACTCCCGCTTCCGGCTTACCGAAAGGGATTTTTTTTAATCGTTTTATTGGTTTATTGTAATTTTTTAAATCATTCTATTCTTTGATGACCTCATAGTTATAAACTTACTTCTGTTGTATCCTACATCCACAGTTATGTTTTATCTTTCTATTCTATTTTTTTTTTGTCTGCACTTTCTTCTACAAGTAAATTCACACTAATCCTGAATTATTTAATGTATAGTTCTGCCAACGGTTTACTTCATCTTATAAAACTTCAAAGCTGTCTTAAAATTGCATCATACGTAGTTATTATAACTACTCACGTAATTGTAAATATTCCATCATAACAATGAATTTGAACGCATTAAAAATATTAATTAACAAATAAAAATATTAAGGGGTATATTAAATTTCTTTTTTTTTTTGCATTATTTACAAATAAATTTCCTACAAATTTTGAAACCATAAGTAAATTGTTTGATTAAGTATAACGTCACTGAAAATTATACAGTGATAGTTCTCGTCAAATACAACATTAATAGAATGTGACACTTCGCAAAAATACATGATAATAATATACAAATACAAAGTAGATAACAAAGTAAAAATAAATTAAAGAATTAGATAAATAAAAAAATAAGAGATAAAGATTATATGTTACTAAATTAAAAAAATATGAGTTTATAAACAAGCAAGATAATAAAAACAACAAAATCACAGTAGTAAATCAGATAAAAAATAAAAATCGAACTTAACCACCAACGCCAAGAAGATCGATAATTATTGGAACTAGATAGTACAATTAAATACAACTATAATACCCCTCATTGTTCATTCAACACAACCTTAAAATGATAATAGAAGTTATACCTTACCCATCTCTACATTAGTGCAACGTGACCGGTAGTAACAAGATCCTAGAGACGATAGATGACTGTAGATACTAATGAATCAAGAACAGTAGACACCACTGTTTTATCCTACGGGTTATACACATAACCTTCAAAGATCACCGATGTCATTGAGTCTCCTTAATTGTCTAAAGTCGCTACCATTGTCTAACAGATTCTCTGCTATACTGGCAGCTCTCGTATAGGCACTGTGGAACTGCAGCACTCCCTACTTCCACTTGATATTATCGATAACATTTAATATAATGAGTCCTTATTTCTTTAATTTTTCATTAACTTCTTTCTTTATACTTGTATAATACATAATCCTTAAGCTTAATATCAGTAGTCATCCCCCAGTTTATGAAAAAGATACAAAAATCTGGACACGTCGCTGGAACTGTGCGTTTCACAGTTCCAGTGACGTGGTGTCTGACTGTTGTGTACATTCTAACATAGGAAGCTGCATGCAAGGCTTCAAGGGATAGAAAGCACTGTCGTTCCTGCAGTGCCGACCCTGGCGTGCTGGTGGAAGATAGTTTTTTTTTTTTACTCCGCGTGTGATCAACGGGAAAATTATTGATCTTTTCGCTCAAATTAAAACCAGAAGAATGGATTTCATTTTTAAATGAATAGATCAAGCTTAAACTGTAAAAATTTAGTTTAAAATAAGTAAAAAAAAATGTTTGATTTTGTTCTTTTAGGATTTTATCATGTTTCTGAATAAATTTTATTTTTATACGTTTGTTTCCTTTTAAACAATTTTAAAACAAAGGCTAAAATTTATCTTAAATAGTAACTTCACTAATTTTAGCTACGTCACTTCTCTGATAGATTTAATTGCGTGTTTATTCTATATATATATTCCCTACTGGCCTTCTAAATTTCAATAAATATAAAATTGTGGAAAAAGAAATACATTACATAGATCACGTCAGAAATGGATAGATAGAGTATTCCATTATTAGAAAAAAGAAATTTTACCCTTTAATTGGATAGATCACAGGGAAACCGTGGTAAAAGTTTGATCAGAACAGCACCACATAATATAGAAATAATTATAAGATAAAAAAAGTAAGCGAGTTTAAAATCCATAATAATAATTAATTAAAATATAAACGCATGAAATAATATTTAGGTAAATGTGTATGAAGAAGATACTAAATACAAAAATTAACTACAAAATTATTCGTAGTTCAAAAGCTCATTATGAAAATTATTTGAGCACATTTCTATGTAGACGGTAAATAGGATGCAGAAACAAAAAATTTATTTCAGTTTTTAATTCATAAAATTGTAAAATTCATCGAAAGTAATATTGTTTCTTGAAAAGGAAATTTTTTTTAAATAAATTGGTGGGAAGATTTTTTCAATATTTCAATCATTTATTGAAAATTGCAGCGGTAGCATAATAACAACCTTTCTCGTAAGCTAAAGTATTGCGTTGAGTTACACGAAAATAGTTTTGTTGTTTGGTTTGGTAAAAGTGTATATATATAAATAAATATATATATATATATATATATATACACTTTAACAAAAATTCACTATATGAATATAAAAAACACAAGTAGAATAAGATAGCAATTTTAATTTTCTAAATATCCGTACACATAGGCTTACCATACGTCCGGGATTAGCCCGGACAACAATCCTGGTCTTTAGTGCTGTCCGGGGTTTGATAATTTTATGACTGGCGAGGATTTTTTTAATTTTAGACCTATATATTCGACATCGCGTTTCTAAACATTCTCTTACGGGCGTGCATCTCTCATCCGACCTTGGAGCAAGCGCTGACGTCGATTTTGACGGAGGCGTGGCTACCGGTCTCGCCACAACTTTTTCCTTAGTCATTTGGTAACACATCAGGAGCAGTGTGTTTATCTTTTTTTCGTGTGTGGTAACTCGCCTACACGTTTTTGATCATTTTATCTCTATTTTTTGTCTCGCCGTTTAACAACGGGCAAAAGAAAATGTGTTTTTAATGTTTACCTGCAACAGGAATACAAATTTTTGAAATTGGGTAATGACAGTAACAATGAACGTGTTTATTGCACATTATGTATTGGAGAATTTTCTGTTGTACATGAAGGAAAAGGTGATATTGAAGACCACGTGAAAACAGGTAAACATAGGAGTGCTGCTATTAGTGCTACTGCTTCAACAAACATATAAGATTTTTTTTAAAGCCAAAGATGGGAATAACAATAACAGTAATCTAGAGTGTGCTGCTGAAGGAGCTACATTTTCATAGCACACTGCTAGACACGAACTCAAAACAACAGACTGCACATCTAAACTGGTTAAAACGTTATATGACCCAAAATTTTCATCTACTAGAACCAAAACTGAGGCAATTATTGTTAACATTATTTCGCCATTTATATTTGATAATGTGTTGCATTCTTTGGAAAACATTAATTATGTAACAGTAGCGATGGATAGCTCAAACAGAAGTAAAGTAGAACTTGTTCCGATTGTTGTAAGATGTTTCAGTCAGGAGGAGGAAATTCCAAGTTAAACTTTTAAATTTCCATGAAGTGTCAAGTGAAACTGTTCCAATTTAGATTCCGTATCTTTTGAAGTGTGTGAAAAACTACAAACTTGAAGAACAGTTGGTTTATTATACTGCTGATAACATCAACAGTAATTTTGGTGGTAAGAAGAGAAATTGGAATGAAACTGTGTTCAGAAATGTTCATAGTGATTTAGATAGACCTATTTTAGGAATTGGTTGTTCAGCCCGCATTGTACACAATTCAGTACAAACTGCATGTGATTCTCTACCGCTGGACATAGAAGTTATTGTTATAAAAATTTATAAATATTTTCATACATATGCAGTAAGAGTAACGAAACTTAAAGAGTTCTGTGAATTTGTGGAAAGAGATTACAAAAACTTATTATCTCATAGCAACACAAGGTTCCTTAGTTTGTTACCTGCAATAGAAAATATTCTTTCCACTTTTTATGGCCTAAAATCACACTTCTTATCTTGTGACAAATGCCCAAAATTATTGATATTTTTGAAAATCTAGAAAGAGAACTGTTTTTAAAATTTTTATATGGTACTTCACAGTTATTTAACAATGTAGTTCTGAAATTGGAAGCTAATTCTATCACAGCAACAAAAGCATTTCAGATATATTCTGAATTAATTTGTCAACTTCAGGAAAGAAAACCCCACAAATTTATACCATCTTTTTCCAAATAATTGCTATGCATTCTAAAAGAAAATAATGATATTCAGAAACAAAAATTCTTCTCAAGCTTAAACAATTTTTATCATTCTAGTATCCAATACTTAAGAGATGTGGAGAACCAATTTTGATAAAGCTAGTAAGTTTCAGTGGATAAATTTACGAACTGAAATTGCCTGGTCTAATTTAGAAGAGATTGTACAAGTTGTTAATGAAGTTATAAAAAATTTCATAAATATTGATGATGTATTTGATGAACGTACATTATTGAACCAGATAATTCAAATCAAAGGGTAGGTTGGAGTTCATGTTCTGAATAAGTTCCAGATACTATTGAAGAGAAGTAAAAAGCAATTTTTAAGGCGATTCAGAAGACTGATATTTCATGTTTCAATATTTCTAAAATGGTTGAGTTTACGATGTCTTTCCCTGGGACATCTGCTCCAGTTGAGAGAGAGTTTTTTTCAATTACGGGGAAGATTTGGTTTGCAGAAAGGGGTAGACTTTCAGTATCTACTCTTAAATATCTGCTAAATGTTAAAATTAATTTAGAACTTTCTTGTGAACTTTATGATGTAATCAGAACAAACAAACCATTTCTGAAAAAAATCATGTCTAGTGAAAAATACAACTGAATAAATAAAGTTTAATTACTGTCTTTAACAGTAAACTGTTAAAGACTTATAAGTAATTTCAAAAATTTGTCCTGGGTTGGACCGAAAAAAATATGGTAAGCATACGTATACATAAATCCATCCTTATTACCGCTAAACAATGATCTTACGGCCCATTTTCGCATCTTAAAAATTCGTTCTGTCTTTTTGAGGTCCTTTATATATATATATATATATATATATAGAGAGAGAGAGAGAGAGAGAGAGAGAGAGAGTGTGTGAGAGAGGGAGAGAGACAAACACACACATTATTATAAATTAATAATGTTTTATCTAAATATTGTGTAACCTACTATACAATCTAAGCAATCTATATATATTTCTCAAATTATAAAAATTAATCTAATGCTTCATTTTTTTTCTTTCTTTTGTATGTATATGTCGTAGGCGAATTGAAAAATGTGGCTTATTGTAAACAGTGCGCCCGGCAAACTGGAAAATTTTCTAGCAATTTTTAATCAGCCTGATATTTTTCAGGCTTATTGTAATGAGCCCGTATAACTTTAGGCTAATTAGAAAATGTGCAATTTTTTGCTTTTTTTTCATCCAAATCAACAGGTATTTGGCGGTATTTGTAGAGAAATTATAATGCAATCTAACCAAACATAGCCTACGCTCGCTAGACAAGGTTAACAAACGCAGGTTAAGTTTGGTTAGATTATATTTGCCGGGCTCCGGTGGCGCGAGTGGTAGCGTCTTGGCCTTTCATCCGGAGTCCCGGGTTCGAATCCCGGTTAGGCATGGCATTTTTATACACGCTATAAGTCATTCATCTCATCCCCTGAAGCAATATCTAACCGTGGTCCCGGAAGTTAAAAAAAAGAAGATTATATTCATAATTATAAGCAATGATCTTATGATCTCTATTTCTCTGTAATATGCAAAGAACTGCACATTTTCTAATTAGCCTAAATTTGTATGGGCTCATTATAATAAGCCTGAAAACTATCAGGCTGATTAGAAGTTGCTGGATAATTTTCCAATTTGCTGGGCGCATTGCAAAATGACAGCGCTCTTTACAATAAGCCTGATTTTTCAATTCGCCTATGACATATATATAAAAATTATATTTGAATAATATAAATAATGATAGGCTATCACTTAAAAAAATCTTTTACAAATTGATGTTTAAAAAGAACAGGATTTTTCTATTTTTATAGCGTAGTTGATGAAATTTTATTGTCAAACATGATTTATTTCTATTTAAAAATCTATTGGCATGCAAACAATTTTTCCAATTTTATATCTGTATAAGAAAAAAGATTAATTTTTTAAGAGAAAATGAAGGAAAAATTGTAATACTTTGAAATTATTATTAATATTTTACCTTTTTAAAGTTTGCCGGACAACTTCATCTCCAATGTTTGGGAAATAATGAATACCTTTTTCTTAAGGAACATAAATAATTTGTAGTTACATAATAAGACAGACATTTTAAATACAGAAGATTAGATACAATTAGAATGATATTTTGTTTAAAACGTTTTGACTACCTAAATCTAATTAAATTTTCTTTGTTTTTAGTGATATTAAAATCATATCCAGTTAATTTTAATTTTATCATATGATTTTTTATAATAATAAAAGTACGTCATAAAATAGGCCTCATTATTCATTAACATAAACTAAAACGTGCTCATAATAAAATTTTATTACATTATTATTATTATTATAACACTAACCTTATATAAGATGAATAGTAAAAAAAACAGCTGACTTTATGGTGCATAAAATTTTCATCAAAAATTATCCAAGCAAGATAAAATAATGATTAATTTGCATCATCGTCTTTCATTTGAGTTTCATCTGCAAATTATTTTTATTTTATATAAGCATCTACTTATTGTTTAAATTAATTGAATTAGCCGTAATAGCACAGAAGTTTTTATTTTAATATTAATTTATTTTTTCAAAGGATTGTAGTGTCCGGATTGTCAAAGAAAGAGACAACTTTATGGAATAGTTTATATCCTTTTCCAATGAGTATAAAGGTTTAGTGTTTCTGAAATAATGTTTGTTACCAGTCCAAAGAATTTTATTGTGATATAGAATTTTATATTTTCATACATCTTACAACTATACTCATTTACATTTAACTCATATTTGTATGTTTAAATCTAACAAAAAATTTAGCAAAGAGGGTTTTATAAGAAATTTGAAAGGTTTATAAAGTATCGTAAACAAGTTTAAAATGTAGTTTAGAGTTACAATTTTACTAATTAACAATTATAATTTTAGTTTAGTTTCGAAATAACAATAAGCGATAACTTAAAAAAAAGGTTGTTAGTATTTTGTATTCATTAAGTAAATTTTACAAAACTATAGGTTTACACTTAATAACAATATAAATAACTTTTAAATTCTCTTATTAACAAAACAAAAGTAATAATAATTACTCCTCTAATTTCTTCCGAATTTTAATTGTTAGTAGTAGTAAAATTACCTAAAATGTTTTTTCTTTTTTAATACTTTTATTTATAGTCGCATCATAAATTTAACTCATTAGCGACTTAGCGTAATGTAACTGTACCGGTAAATTTGTAATGTACTGAGACATGTGGTTAATTGAAACCCGACCACCAAAGAACATCCCAACCCCCGTAGGGGAGACACCCGCCTTGTGACACTTCCGGTCGCCACACCACACACCCCCGTTCATTGTCCTTATGGGTTTTAACGGGAGTAACCACCAAAGAACATCGGTATTCACGATATAGTATTCAAAAACGAATAAAAGTAACTAAACGAATAAAAGTATCTTTATTAGGATTTTAACATAGGAACTTCGATATCAGCTGATTTACGACGACGAGTTTACCAATAGACCAACCCGGTGGCTTACCGATAATTTTAAATGACTTAACATTTATCAAAAGCGGAAAATATTCTTAACGAAAAAAATACTAATATTTTAATAAAAAATAATGTAATTAACTATAATTTTAAAATGATTGTATATTAACTATGAAAAAATTAGAATTAACAAATATTTATAATGTAAAAAAAATCGGATATATTGCTGGTCTCGAACCGCGACCATGGATACTACAAAAACATTGTTAAACTGGGCCATCACCTTTTTCTTTAAGCCTTCAAAGGATGAGATGGAATTACAATTTTGTGTAGCTTGTGAGAATGCCATTCGATCCCGGAACCTTCGGAAGAAAGGACGAGACGCTACCACTCGCACCACGGAGTCCGGGTCATCAAGGTCACTAGTAAGAAGTGAGAAATGCTTCATAAAATATAGTGAAAAAAAATAGTAAATTGTTTTCATTTTTATTTGCATATATAAGGTCCTGCTTACAAAGGATCTACATAAGTAGATTTAATAACATTATTCAATTGAAAAGAGAACCCCAGAGAGACCCGTCAATAAAATATACACAAGCCAAGTAGTATATATATAAGAAAAGGATATAAAAAAAAGACGTATAAAAAGAGAGGTCCAATAATATAACCTACCGGGCTGGTCTAGTGGTTAACTTGTCATCGCAAATCGGCTGGTTTCGGTCGAGAGTTCTAAGGTTCAAATCCTAGTAAAGGGTAGTAAAATACTAGTAAAGTAATTTTATACGGATTTGAATACTAGATCGTGGATACCGGTGTTCTTTGGTGGTTGGGTTTCAATTGACCACACATCTCAGGAATAGTTAACCTGAGACTGTACAAGACTACACCTCATTTATGTCCATACATATCATCCTTATTCATCCTCTGAAGTAATACCTTACGGTGGTTCCGGAGGCAAAACAGAAAAAGAAAAGTGAGGTCCAATAACATAGCAACAAAACCAAATTATACTTCAATCAAATAGTACTACATTAATATAAGAAAGAAAGAATCATGAAACTAGGCTATTCCTGAAAGAGTCGAGATGACGTCCCCCATTCAGGGAACCAACACAAGAATCAAGTTGACTGACTCTCCCAGGTCCACCACGTGAATGCATTTTAGACGCCTGATATCCTTGCTATTGTCGAGAAGGTTTAAAGGTAGATTTGTTTAAGCTCTGGTTGTGTTTAGAGTTAAACCTTTGGATTTCTTCTCAAACATAAAATAATCCCAGATAATAGTGAATTTTCTTGTTTCTAGCGAACCACGGAGCCTCGGATATAGTTCTCACCAACTTTTTCTGAAAACGTTGTATAATTTCGATGCTGCTGCCGCTCGTTGTGCCTCACAGTTTAAATCTAATTATTCAAATTACAAATATGAACGATTCGGTTTCTCTTCCAATTTAATTTTGTTATTAATAAAACACTGTAGAAAAGTTTACGCCGATCGAATGATACGTTTAAAAAGTATCTTAAATTTTAAAAATAAATAATTCTCTTCTAAATAATTTTAGTTAGAAGTAGGCTGCGTAAATTATTTTGTTTATTATGTTATTATTATGTGGTTCCAGTTAAATTTATTTCTGGCGGATTGATTTTTATAAAACATATGTTACAGTTCGGATGTGGTCTAAAATTATAATAAAAAACCACTTCCATATTTTTTGACCAGATTAACTATATCCCTGATAATAAATAGCCACAGAAATAAATTTAGATGGTACAGAATTGCCTAAAAATAATGATTAGTTTTATTAATTACAGATAAAATTCATGTGTAGCTGAAAATTATTTTGATATGAATTTAAACAAACTCGATTATTGGTAGTAATTACTTCTTGTACGAAGTATAGGAAGTATTGTGATCGCGAAAAATTTCGATTTTCAGATTTCAACGGAAATATTAATTTTGATCATCCCTGAATCCATTTTGACTAGTTTCGGTGTGACGTATGTATCTCGCATAACTCAAAAACGATTAATCACAGGATGTTGAAATTTTGGATTTAGGACTGTTCTAATATCTAGTTGTGTACCTCCGCTTTTTATTTCAATCGACTGAACCAAAGGTGTCCAAAACCCAAAAGTCCAAAAAGTCCAAAACCCAAAAACATTTGGATTTTGGACTTTTTCTTAACTGCAATAATCAGCCCTCATTGAGGGCTTTTCAATGATATATCATAAGTTGTACTTATTGTCATTGTTCCTAAGTTACAGACAAATAAAGTTTTAATTAAGAAATATTTGGATCTTACAGGCACATCGGTTCCAATCAAATTTCATCTCCTATTTTTTAATTTAAATATATTGATTTATTAATAAATTATTAACCTCTGATTGCAAAATGCGTTTACG